>NW_006711226.1:2346695-2454427 GCF_000271645.1 Tremella mesenterica DSM 1558
ACCATGAACGAGGAAGGATAAAGTTAACAGGTGAAAGAGGACATAGGAAGAAAGACAAAACGTGCGACGAAGGACTCGAGAAAAAACATGAAAGGGAGAAAGAGAACGGACCCAGCGTCGGTAATCGGAAGACTTCAGGTGTCAAAGGCGGTGCGACGTGACAGATATCGTGGATGTCTATCACCTCGCAGCATTATGTCGGGAGTAACGGTGACAGAAAGGGGACAAGGGGACAAAGGGCAGCCAGCTGAGGTTACAAAATTTGGAAGAGGAGGTGGCGACAAGGGGGTGAGACTTTTGTATCGAGGTGGGTGGGGGGAGGGGGGGAGGGGAAGATGGCGAGGGGAGAGGGATTGGATTGATCGTGGTCATAGCGCGCTCGGACCACTCACCAAAAGCTATGACGCCCATGGCTCGGTTGGCCGGTTTTATCAAAACCCGATGCATTTGTAGCCAGCTGGTACAGTGCGTACAGTGTCTACTTTGTGTAAATAGCATACTCGTCGCCCAAATGCATGTAGGGATCCATATCGGACTGAACTCTGCAAGACTCTTGCACAAGTCCAAGATGACTGAAACTCGCCTCCATACGCGTGTCTAACATGCCTCGCGTCGCCAGTCGATCAGTTGAGCCTCAAAAGACAGGAGCAAATCGGATGATGTTGTAGACAGCGCCGGTAGCGATAAATCCAGCTATGTAGACGATATCGTCTGACTGGTGGCTACCACCTGCTGTGACCTCTCTGCCAGTCAACAAGCTCAAAGTCAATGCTGAATTGCTGCATGCTAACGCTGGCCCGCCCTGGTTTCCGTCGGAAGCTGACTTACCACGTGGTTCTCTCGTGGTTGATCTCCCCTTTCGGATCTCGGACATGTCCAATGATTCAAAAGATTCAAGATCTTGATTCGACGGGTTCACAAGCTGTGGTCAGCCAAAGCGTTGCCAGCGGTATATCTTCAGTCCCACATATCTATTCGAAAGCTTCGATTCATCATTGACCGGATCTCATTCACTGGATCACTGGATCACTGGCCCGCTTCTACAAAGTTGTGTAACACTTGTAACGCCCGTCCGTGCTCGACCCTTTCAGCTTCGAGCGTCAAAGTCTGAACAAGATGCCAGACCTCGATGAAGAGCTCAAAGTCATGGTAAGTCACACACTTCCATATATATTGACATACCTGACATATAGGCAAATTCCATATTCGACGAAATGCTAGATAACGTGTTACTTACCACCACCATCTCGGCTCATCGTGAGATCGTCAGGGGTAGATTACCATGTAACATCTGTCATACTCAGTCAGTACCCCGTCTCTCTCTTTTCATTGTCTTCTAGATCTCTCTTTAGGTATTTTAGGAGGCACAAAAAGTAATTAAAGAGTGGAGCCCATATGTACAGCCAATTGATGGTCAGTTGTAGAGGACATCAACCTCTGGTGCAAGAAACGCCGTCTCAAGCTGGAGGGTATTTAGTAGGACCTGAGAAAGGGACGGGTGGTGCTACTGGTATAGGATCAGGAAGTGGAAAAATGGATAATAGTGGGAACGTGTTTTTCGAATGTCTCGTTTGTCGAAGGCTTGTGAGTTTTTTTAAGGTTGGCAAACATCATATATTCCTTATCCTATGTTTTACTCACATTCCTTCTTTCCCTATACCCTTTGAATCCTAGTAGGTGTCCGGATATTATCTTCCTGGCCATGAACCTGTTTGTAGGAGATAGACTTATCTTCAGATCACTTCGAATCGTTACGCCCCTCATCTCTCTTCATGTCTCGGACTAAAAGGTTCAACTCGTCGTGGTGCCAGAGCAGCCGCAAACAAAATTCGATTAGGAACTACAGAAAGATCAAGTTCACCATATTATCAACCCAGTGAAGCAGGTTCAGAAGAGAGTGTGGCAAGTAAGAAAAAGAGTGAGTAATTGTTTTTGTCCTCACTCTATCCACTCAAATCACTCAAGAGTTCGAAAAGGGGCAAGTTTATTCATCAACCTCTGCGCCATCAGGGCATTCATGATATTTCCTTTCACGAGTTCCGAAGGTAGGCTCGAGGAACGTAAATACTGATAATAGAAATGAACGGTTCGAGTACACCAAATGGTATGAAAAGGAATAAATCACCTAGTAAAGTGGGACAAATAGGCAAAGACTTCATCCTGGTTCAGAAGTGGTATGTTTTTGGCTACTCCTTCCCCGGTCTGCTTCCCTCTCTTTTTTCTAATTTCGAATTTTCTCTGCCACACCTCGATCATAAGAGACAAACCGTTGAGAAGCTCTTCTTTCCTCGATTCGAATTTCTTCCTCGTTCATTTCACGTTTGACTATCAATGGAGAGATATTGTCCACTTGAACCTGATATACATGTGGTCGCTATTATGGTCATACGAGAAAACGACTAACTCTTAGCCACCCCAACCGGGTTTCCACGTGCTGCTCCTGGTCCGAGTAGATTAGGTCAACCTCCTCATCAACCTGATCCAGATTTCTCTTCCCCTATATCTTCCGTCAGTCCCGAAAAGAGTGTCACCTCTTTCCCGGATTCTTCAACCAGTAGTCAAATCCTTGGAAGTATCCAAGCTCCTGCTGGTGAGTTCGACATTTATGATGACTTGTCCTCACTGTTCTCACTGTACTCATCATCACCCGTCAAGATGAACCCAGCTGATGAACAGTAGTGGAAGATAGTGATGAAGATATGGACGATTATTGAATCTTTATTTTCTTTTGTCTTTGCTTGTATTCACTCATTTGCTTCAAAACTTATCATAGATCATTGTGTTGTCATCGTTTGTAGCGCATTTTGCATGAACAAAAATATGCATAAACTCTCGTTTATCTTCTGACGTCTGTCTGTCCGACACGAAGGATTCCAGTCCTAGACTTTCAGCCTGAAATCAGATGCATATTTTTGAATGGTATGAAGTTTGACACTCCAATGATCCGTGTCAAAATGTCGATGGATGGACCGCTTTTCAATCAGACGTCACCCTCCTCCTCACTCTCCACTTTAACATTATTCGCTACCCATTCCCTGGCCCTCTCCTTGGCCTTCTCTTGACCTTTAACATCACCAATCCTCATCTCTATATTGAGCCATTTCTTGAACAAAAACTTTGCTTTTGTGCTATTGAGTTTTCGATCGAGAGCACGATCAAACGCGGTTCTGAGATATAAGCATTGTACCTTCACAAAGGGTCTCTATAAAACCATGAAGCACATGACATCAATCCTCATATTCGTCTTATCGCCCGTATTTCGACACAGTGTCCCCGATGAGGGAGAGAGACCTTAGCCTCACGCTCTTCATCATGAGGCCACAGTTATTGACAGTATTGGCCTGAGTATGTAAGAGAGTGGAGAATGAAGACGGGCGACTTGGATGTGTTATTAGTGTGAATATGACCGAGATTTTAAAAGTATATTAAAGTGAGATGAATGAAAAATATGAACCTACCTTACAGCTTGAATATCATTCACTTTGGCCAATTGATCAATGTACACAGACCATAAATCTAATTTCTTGGGATATCTTTCTAACAGACCTTCGAACAATGTTTTGCCTCGTTCTGCGTCACCATGTTTGAACTCTAGCACTGCCATTTTTTCTATCATTTCCAAGTCTGGATGGATCAGCGTCTTTCATTTCATGTCTATGGCCATTCGATCCGCCAATGGATATAAGTCAGTGGTCGGTACAGAAATTTGGGCAGTCGTGAGATGGGCAGTCGTGTCTTGAAACAGGAGGTACATGATGGGGATTTATGGAAGAAGGGAAATGGCAAGGTGAAGTATGTAAGAAAACTGAGACCCTTACTCACGTTTACTAGATTCAAGTGACTTCATTGCTCTCGGCAACAAAGCCCTAGCTGATGCTGTATCCCCTTTGGCCAAATAATAACTAGCGAACTTAGTCCAAGATTCTGGAAAAGCTCCAAATTTCTTAACTGTCTTTTTATGTATTTCCTCAGTCATCTGCATGTCAGCTTGGTCACAGTGTCAAAACCACTTAACAGCTTACCTGGTCTTTACCGGCAGCAGTGAGAGCCTCAGCATATCTGATATATACAGTCCTCGCGTCATTATACTGTACAGCTTTTTTGAAAACCTTTTCCGTACTTTCCTCCGTCCCAAATCCCAATTCAAGATTTATCAATGCCATCCAGACGTTCAATTTCTCTCCTTCCTCTCTATAAGTGATCTTCTCCAAAGCTTCTCTACCTATACGTCGAGCTTTGTCCACTTCGTGAAGTTGTAATTGGAAGGACATGTACTGAATCCATAAGAATGAGGAATTGGGTGAAGCGAATAATGCTCGTTCAAATTCTGCTGAAGAAGAAGGTTGGTTGTCTGCTGAAGTGGAAGTGAGATCGTCCGCCACAGCTTTTTTAAATTTCGATCTGGAAGATGGGAGGTCTTCATCAGAGGCAGAAGACGAAGACGAAGAGGGAACAGGGGAGGGAGCTCGACCGGACCAATCAAATCCGGCAGAAACTCGGAGTGCTGTAGGTGCCACGTTGGCCTTCGTCGGAGATGGTTTGGGACTATTCGTTCGTGTGGGAGGAGCGGAAATCTCCAGCTAGAAAGGTCAGATACTAGTGGGCACTTCTGTGAGAGCAGAGAAGCTCACCACTATCTCATCGTCCGACTCGTCTTCTTCGACACTTTCATCCACGTCAATGTGTTCTTCCGAGCCCTCAGCCTCATGTACGTCCAAATCCTCATCGTCACCGTCTTCGTCCATAAGCCCATCCTCCTCCGATTCACTTTCCGCATCCCCGCCGTGGGTCATGGCTGGGGCAGACATACTTCCGGTTCCAGAGGGACCCATGAAGTCGTCGTCGTTGAAGTAGCTCGCCTTGATACCGAAATCAATCTTCCCACTCTCTCTATTCACACTGACGATCATCGCTTTGACTTTGTCACCGGGCCGGAACCCCAACAGAGCTTCGCTGACGTCCTGCGTAGGATCTTCAGACAGCTAACCGTCAGCAAAGTGACCCTTTGAACGACATACGAAGCCTCTCTTAGGCTCGTTGGCGTGATGTAGGATGGAATACAGATCGTGAGGAGTGACTCACTTCCGACTTGTGGCATAATCCTGAGACTCCGCTACCTTCAATGCGCAGAAACATACCATACCTTTCTACCCTCTTGACAACAGCAATAACTTTTTGTCCTTCTTTGAAATCGCTGAGCCCAAATTGAGCTTCACGTTTATGTCTCACAGTTGAATCTTGACGCAAAGTCATCTCGACTTGATTACGCTGTTCATCCACACTATCGATCAGCCGAGCTTCCGATGTAGAGCAGCAGATACGCACCTCAAGATTTTCCCAGATACCAATTGATTGACGTGGAAGTGTGATTCCCATTCTTTGACAAACTGATGATCAGCATCTCTTCATCCACATTGAAACGACTCACATCATCGAACAGCTCGCGAATCATTACACGTGCGGTAACTGTCCTTCCTAGAGCCACAAAAAGTCCATGGGCAGCAACATGCTTTACCAATCCTCTGATGCTCTGCCCTGACTGCAATTCTCCCACTCTTTCCACCTCTGGATCAATGCTCTCTGTCGCCTGGTCGGGATGAGCTCTGGATACTCTTGTGGAAAGTTGAACAGCTTTGCTAATTGGATCGATAGCCAGAACATAAGCCTTGATCTCTTCCCCGACTCGTAAGGGCCCATCGCCCTCTGCGATCTCGGCAAAGTCATCCGAGGCGTCACAAGGATGTACCACTCCCCTCACACTATGACCGAGCTGAATGATCGTTCCTACAGGCGTGTAGGAAGCCACTCGGCCAGATATTATTTGCCCAGGTTGTATGTCGCTTTCTTCTAACGCTGCCGTCGTATTGGAAACCGAAACGACCCCGCCCCCGCGAGTTGTATAAGCGACAATAAGAAGTCCGGTGGTGGGGTTCTTCGATACCACCCTCAAACCGTCGACTTTTTCGCCGACTTTGAGGTTCGACCGGAGCTCGTCGTCAGTCATTTTGCGCTGTATTGCCAGACTGCGCAGAGAGAGCAGAGCGGGATGTCGACTAGGAGTGAGGGTGACGAGAATCTGAGCAGGGTGGATTTCGGTGGCGATCCCATTGACGATTTCACCGACTTTCACGGGCACTTCAGAGACTGGATCAAACTTAGCTTGTCGAACGGATACGAAGATCCGTTGCGATTCGGGAGTGAGATCGATGACACGGACATTGACGGGTTTTCCGATGTAGAATATCTCGGCGATGTTGGCCACCACAGCTTCACTCGCTTCGGATTGAGGCAAGAAAGCCTTCATATCGCCGAAAAGATCCACTAAACAGCCTTTATCCAGGATTTTGGAGATGACCGCAGGGATGAGCTGACCTTTTCTCACATTCTCGAACTTGGTGGGAATGTCCAGGGGAGAATCTATGAGGGTCCTCTTGAGCGTCAAGACGACCCGATTGCGAGCCGGATCCAGGGAGAAAACTCGAGCTCGGACAGTCGACCCCGGTCTGAACCTCTTCTCAGGGTGCTTCAGTACAATGTCGGCGTAATGCAAAGGCCGAACAATTCCGTCGACGGAGCCATTTATATTGACAAAAAGCATCTGATCGGTGAGACGTTGAATCGTTCCCTGCGGATTCAGCAGAGGTATCTGAGAAGAGGGCATGACTGACCTTGAGGACTTGTCCTACTTGAAGTTCGTTCACCTGCATGAAAACTTGGTTGATGATCTTCCGCTCGAAACTGAAAAGCAGAACACCGTCAAGGGGCGAATGTCCGATGACACGTCCTCGATGCACGGTCCCAGCTCTGAATTCAGCTGTACCGGAGTTCAAAGCAGGTAGCCTTTCGTCAGACAAGTGACTGATCTATCATGTCAATCGAAGGTCTTAAGATAGTCGTGAGACCCACGTGAACAAAGCCATCTAGTCCATCATCCGTCCGACAAATGACGCCCCATTCTGGGATGATCCTCACGACCTTGAGAGAGTCAAACACCCGTCCTATTTCGACACCCTGTTCCAGAGGAATGCCGGTCTTTGTTGTCGGGCTCGAGAATGTGATTATATGAGGTAGCGCGGATAGTGAAAAGTGACGAGGATCATGAGAATTAGCTTCATAGATGACCCTCGCCTGCACCTTCTTGCCGACCTTGTACTTGTCGTCGATATCAGAGTCACCCAACGGCAGATGGGCTACTTCGATGGTCCCGTCGTAGAACCCAGAGATCTTGACGTTGAGACCACTGGGAACGACAGCAGTGATCAGAGCGATCACCAGATGCCCAGGTAATAGCGAGCCCACTTCTGAAACAGCCTTCTGCTCTGAACGGACAAGGGTTTGATGGTCGAGAGAAAGTTGAACGACTCGTCCTCCCGCTGAAGAGGCGCTGATAGTGCAAGGGAGCAATTGGCCGACCACAATGTGGAAATCTCACTCATCAGCTGAAGATCTGAGATAATGGGTAGGATGTGCGTACTATTCTTCTCCGCTTCGGCTTTGCTTAACCATCCTTCGACCACATTGTCAGAACTTTCCGCCACGAACTTCACACGCCAACCCTTATCTTCCTCCGATATGACCTCTCCGGTCACTGCATAACCGGGACTTAGATCTACACTGGCCACATCCGAGTTGACCTTTTCAGGTACCAGAGTCATTTCTACCCTAGCGGCCAATCTCGTAGTTTCGGATGGTGGATACTGAGAGGCGAAAGATTGACTTGCAGTTGGGAATACGGTCAATACTTTGGCAGGAAAGTATTGTCCCGGGGTGAAAAGACTACCGAGGTCAGGTGCGGATGATGAGTCCTCTTCCTCTTCGTCCTCTGATACAGACATGGCTTCCTCCGCAGATAGAAGACGAGTAAGGGTAGTGGAAATTTCGGTGATGGGTACATGAGCGAGCAAATTATTGGGAAGTGAAACAATGAGATGGAGTGGTAGTACGGTATGTATCCTTGTAAGGATTCTCATCCCTTCTGTAAGTCTTTTATAGCTGAGTTCTTCCACTCCTGTGAATGTCAGAGGAAGCACTGAAATTCTGGAGGTGATAAACTCACTTATGATGTCCTTGTCCCTCTCTGAGTGGTCCACCTTGACCTCGTTCTTCTTCAAACGCTTGATTTGACGTTCACTAACCTGATGACCATTACGTTTAACAGCAGCCGTAGACGACTGAGTATCAGATGCCTGGCCAATACAAAAAGAGATTTGACATACTTCAGCCTGCACCTCTGCGTCAGCCTCACGACGACCTTCCTGCAATGTTTGCTTGAGCTCAAGAGCAGTGAGGGTTGTACCTCCTCCTCTTGGAAAGTCCGTCTCCTCATTTTGTAAGCTAGACAAGAAAGATGGAACGGGACGAGGGGCGGTATTGGGCTTTGACGTTGTGGTGGATGAGTCGGAAGGACGAGGTCGCTTGGGCTTGAACCCCTCCGACTTGGAATTTGAAGATCGTTTACCAGATTCGTTGACCATTATGGGCAGTTAAGAGCGATATTGATATTCTTTATGAGAGACGTTAGCGTCGAGGGAGTATATGCTGCGTTGACACACTTTCTGAAGGATGAACAGCGTAAAGTTGTGGATGAACAAAATTCTCAACCGATCGGGGATGCTGCCACGTGCTAAAGTGGGGGGAGTTTTCCTTCTCCCTCCTCCGAGTCTCTAGTGATCTAGTATGAACATGGTGTTCAGGAAGTGCATAGGACATTGCTTTTCACGAGCTCGGCGACAATAATGAGCTCCCCGGGACCCCCTCCCAACATTCAAAACCCCTCGGCAGCATTCACAACCCCGACCAAACGCGCTACATTCGGTTCGTCCGCCGAGGCGGGTCCAAGTAGAGCGCGACCATTAGGTGCGAGTCCTGCCTACGTACGTTTCCTCTACCAACTCATTCACCGCCGCGATTGACACCTCTAGTCCTCCAGACGTCACTCTCTCTATGGTATAGAAGACAGAATAGTCATAGAGTGAGTAATACAAGTGCCTTCAGATGCCTATTGACGTGTCAGTCCAGGATCTCGAATTTGGAAAGTCGGTTTCTCCGGCGAACCTGATCCAAGAGCTGTCTTCTGGGCTCAGAAGGATTCGGATGGCCTTGATGGAGAGGCTTGGAATTTTGATCTTGGTTGTATAGATGGGGCAAGAGGTAATAGAGCCGAGGGGGACAGAATCGTAGGTTTAAGGATGGTGAGGAACGTGAGGGAAACATTTCATAAGTGAGTTTTAAACCACCGTTTTAGCCCAAGCTTACATGAACAGGTATCTGATGACCGATTCGAAAGCTAGGAAAGTTATAGTGCTGGAGAACACGTACTTGCCGAGTTATGTGAAAGATCACTTGGTCAGAGTCCTCTTCGATAATCTAAGAGTGAGTATCGAACTCCCAAGTGACGCAGCTGATTGAAAGGTCCCTTCGGTATCATTTACCCCTTCCAGTCTAGCATCCCTGGCGGCATGTGGGAGGATAACTGGTCTTGTGGTGGATTGTGGGTGGTTAGAAACTACTGTGACACCTGTAAGTCTTTCTTGAGCAGTCTTTTATGATGATCATGAATAATGAAAAACCAAATCATCGCGCTAATACCACCTAGGTCATGTTCTCTCGTCCACTTCTTCATCTGGCTAAATCCACTACTTTGGCTGGTAAAACATTACACGACCGTCTACGTCTTTTGATTCATTATCATGCTACCTACATCGTTCCACCTGCGTCGCTCAATGAGGTAGCGAACCGTATCAGACATCAACCAGTACCCATGTCGATATTATCGGATCAGATCATTGAACGGATCTTAAGCGAGGGATGTCTAGTTGGAGATATACCATCCAACTCTCAGATAGAAGAGGACGACTCGATGGAGCCGCCAGTGATTGTCCGAGCAGACGTAGATGAAGACGAAGAAGCACGTTTGGCACGGTCACTACGACATAAATACCAGTCATCTTCATCTACAGTGGAAATGAAGTCCAAAATACCTCCTCCGACGGGATCACCCACTGACATGGGCTATGGAGATTTACTCGTGCCCGGCTGGATTCGAGAGCGTGCGGCCGAGATATTTTTCGAGAATGAAACGAATCGAGATGATGAAGCAATCTCGATACCTCAACTCATCCTCAAGTGTCTTTTGAAGGTCAGTCTGCTACAGCTTCTCACCCACATCATCGCTGGATGCTTATATGACAGCTGCCCGTCGATATACGAGCAACGGTGATCCAGACAATTTTGGTGACTGGAGGAACGGCTTCTCTACCCAACTTCATACCTCGTTTACGCGATTCCCTTCTAAGTCACCTTCGACCCTCCACTACGTCTCCTACTCCCCCAGCTGATATTTATGATCTGAAAACCTGGCGTATGCGGAATAACGAACCCTACAAACCGTTGTATGGTCTGCATGACAAATTGAACATTATCAATGATCCCTTACCTCCAACTCCATCAACAACCAAAGCTCCACGTTGGGTCCCCAGTCTGATGTCATGGGTCGGAGGTTCTCTCGCTGGGTATGTGTAGCTTCTTTGAGGTCGTGAGAAAGCTGATGATGATAGAGCTTTAAAAACTGGTGGGCCGGAAATATTTAGAGAAGAATACGACACAATCTGTGCCGAAGCCATGACTCGCGCTGAAGCGTGGACAAATGCTCAAGACGAGGCGCAAGTGGAAGAGACGGCAGGAGTGGAGTTGGAGGTTTTAGGACCAGGTATGGCTCTCATTGGTTTGGAAGAACATAGGAAAAAGGGTTGGAGTGAGGTTCCTAGAGTATCAGATTGGTCTAGGACCGTACCCGCGGTATGATATCATGTTGTTTTCAAGTGCCGTCTCATTTCTTCATTGATGAACGCACGTGTCAAGGTAAGGTGGGACACTAAGATGGATCCCCCTTCGTAAGAGGTTTCTCTCCATTCATCCCTCTGTGTAAATGTCCTGTCGAGGAATTTGAAATCACATCATCAGAACAGCTAAAACCTCTGACGATGAGGAGAAAAGAGATGAGCAACATTTGATTTGTCGGCGACGGATACACGGAGTCGACGGATTGAATGATGCCAAACTTCCTTCTACAAATTCTAGATGACACGAGAGACACAAATTTGACTCCGCCGGCCGCCGGCGGCCGTGTGAGGATCGGCACTCTCGGCGCGCCGGCTCGACCCTCGTGTCCCTGACCCTGAACTCGGTGATCGTTCCTGACCGTTGGCCACTGACCACTGATCAACTGATACTTCCTTCCAGCTGACGTGAAAGTGTTGACAGATCACAGATGCTTGACGGTCTACAAATGGGGAGGCTATCGTCTCTCTGCTAAATGCTACATTGTTGTAGACCTAAAATTTGTGCACAGAAGGCCCGTATGCACAAGAGATACTGTATATGTAGGATAAGCGAGACAGGGAAAGAGACCGAACGTGCCCGATGGCGGTCACTGACGATCGCCACAAGCCTCTGACGATTTGGCAGATCCCATTTGTCCCATCATCATGCATCGTCGTATTCGTTTGAAGTACTGTAGTTGTAAAAGTCCAAGTCAAAAGATAAATTCTGACAGACCAAAGAGCAACACGAATCTATACTTATATGAGTAAACCCGCGTGGGAAAACCTCAAGGGACAATGAAGAAAGAAACTTTCTATTTTACTCGGTTATTCCCTGAAAATCTCTCGTGTCATTTTCTCTTTCGTGGGGGTTGTGAATATTACTTTTCACATTTTCATGGTCAAGTTGTAGTGACAGCTCTACAGCTGCTTAGCTTGTATGTTTCATTCTTTCATTCTTGGTCAAAACTTTTCTTCAACATCATACTTTGACCAACCGACATTTAAATCATCGTTATTTCGGACTAGTTCCCTGATCCCTGACCTCTTGGTCTGCGCATCCTCTCATCTGAAATTTCCCACGCGCCGATACAGAAATCTCTTGGTCTCCGAACTCTCCGAAGAACCTGATTCTTCAGTCTTCCTCACTGCCGGCTGCCCCTTGGACCGAGGATTAGAGGAATAGAGGGCTAGAGGTCTAGAGGGTGGACCGACAAAACGACGTTTGACCCTTATCTATTACGCATCTCTTCATTGCCACCATTCATCTATCATCTCTTCTCCTCTATATTGTCGTATCTCCGAGCCGCATCATCGGACTCTATCTCAACTGGATTGACAGAGTCGGCAGGGACGGCTTCTTGATCCTATCAAAAAGACTCAATTCTTTCCAACATCAAATTGCGATTTGGTCGAGGGAAAGATCTAGTCATATCCCCTATCATTCCATTTATCGATTTCATTCTACCTTTTGATTCGTCATATTCCACACCAAGACGATAGCATCGAGTGGATAAAAGATCCGAACGGGAAGATTTGATTGATTGATCAGCGAATAGATTACGAAAGGTTCAAACGAAAAAATATATACCTAATCTGGGATTTAGGACAAAACGACTACGACATACGACTTCTGTTATACGACATACGACATACGAAACGGCATCCATTCGATTGCACTTGATATTCTGATTTTTTCAACATCCGGGTTTGCGGAATAACGTGGAGTTAGATTGGAACTGGCAGTAAACGTGATAAACGTGGAAGGAACAAGAAGCTTTGGAGTATCAGGAGTGATATCATCGAAATTTCTGGTGTTCTGGACTTTGGACGTGAAGTTGTCCAACCGCCTGAAACGGGTGAGTGATAGTCATATCTTCCCACTCCACACCTTTTACGATCTGTTGTTCTCGGATCTGCGGACTATGATTCCACGTGCATGCCTAGTATACACGTCAATCCTTACACATGTGGATGTTGTTGGTGTTCTCAACTCACTTTGATATACATATCTTTCTCGTCTATCTTCTGGTAACGTCGAATCCCCCAACTTTCTTGTTTTATCATCATCGTCACATCTGAATCACATCTTCCACCCCTTCCGTCTAGACTCTTCTTTCGTAGACATTCTCGCCCATCTCAATATACCTCATGATTCCATCTCATCAGATCCCAAAGTAAGTGGTCTACAGACCGATTAGTGGGATCACTCCTCTATCTTCCCTCCTCAAACACAGAAGGATGAGAACTACTAGATTTGGCGTTCGTGATGAGACCACGCCGTGCGGATCGTTCCTCCAGCCATTGCGGCTAGACTGTTGTTTTGGTATTCTGGGGCCCATCATACGTCTGTGCTCTTTATTCTCACGCCTTCGTTTTCCATCGCACGGCCCGCGGCCGAAGTCATCTCTCCGTCTCTTTCTCATGTTACTCATCCTTCCCACTATGAGTAATACGCTGACGCTACTCTTCTCATGTATCATGAACCATCATCCCACACACCAATATAATATCTGATCCACGGTGTATCCATCTCTCATCCACAACCTACTGCAATCCGACAATCCTCATGCACAGCTCACGCGCTGTTATCTCCGCCCGACGCCTCCGGAAGACGGACGATCATCTTGTTCCTCGTCGGACACCATCACAACAATCAACCCCTGATATCCGAGTGACAGTGATAGGTAAGCGTCATCTCTTGTTCTTCTTTCACCCGTTTCACCACTGCCTCGTGTTTTTCTGAGATGTTGAATCTGTGAGTCATTAAAGAAAACTCGGACGTCGTGTGGTACCTTTTTTGTCGAGATTTTTCCCACGCACCGACGAATTTATCTGTCGGGCGTCTGTGATCGTCAGCTGTGCCTTCCCTTTCTTCCTTGATATCGCATTTGTTTCTCTTTGTCTTAAACCGGTTAAGAACGGGCCCCACACATTCCAGAGCGCCAGAGCACTCAGCTGTGGCGTTGTTGTTCACACATCCTTGCTTGACCATTTGCACATTTTCATCTCCGTTCTCCGTTCCTCTAGTTAGTTGTGTGGGGGAGGTATGCGGGGGTTTATAATCGGATATATCCCCACTGTATTTGTACCTCCTTTGAGCTCAGCCATCATCACAGTCCCGAACGATCTATCTCAGCCGACTACGCGTGCTCCTAAAGTACGCTCGGGGCTTGCGTCCTCCGCTTAGTACATACATTTACACACAAACCCTGATCTTCCTCTCCCACTCCAACTCTTTTTTTTTTCTCCCCTCTTACCTTCTTCTTCTTCTCATACACCTTTCTAATCCTATTCCTTACTTCTTTCATCCTATAATCCCCTTCCTTGTTTCCGGGTTCATTTTTCTTCCCTTTGTCTCATTTCACGATCTTGTGACGATCTTCACGAATCTCTCCTTGCATCCACTTTGAAATCTACTCCTTTCTTCCCGACCTCTTCGGCCAACTAAGCCTTTGACACCTTTCATACTTCTTTTCATCCCTTTCCAATCCCATATTCTCCAACACGTTTGTCTGTATCGATAGACGAAAATCAATGTCATCTGGCTGTCTCATGTTGACTTAGATTGGGTTCTGTCAAAACATTGTAATCTGCTTTGCTGTGCGGAAGTGGTAATCAGTACGTCATCGATCATTTATCCCTCAACGTCAAATAACACTCGATGAGATGAAACATTCGAACGGTGTATGGTGTATACGGCGTACAGCGTCATGCTCGGTCTCCCTTTTATTGCGATCGTGTTTAGGTCTCCTTCCCATACCGGCTCGTCTCCCGTCTTTCCGGTTCCATTTACTCACTCGCTCTCCCTCTACGCTCTCTCATATTGATTGACCTTTGTTTCTCTCACTATTCTTCGGCATCCTTGCTTGTTTCATTTGTCTCGCTTTCCCTTGTTTTCAATCTTTTCGACATGGGTGGTGTACTTCCAAAGGTTAGACCTGCTGACACTCTAGCCACTTCGATGCCATACGCTACACCTACTTCCCCTTCCCCCCTCCCCTCTCCTGTCAAGGAACAAACCTCGTCGCGGTCACGCTGGACATACCCCACCATCGACGCCGGTCCCAGCACAGCCACAGGTCCAATGCCTCTTATACCTCGTCGAACTTCATCCAACGCATCCCCTGCCACCACACCACGTCGTATCATCCCTTCCATGTCACGAACACCCAGTATGGGAGGGTCCACACCTTCAACACCCTCAGCATCCCGTCCAGTCGATGGATTACCTAGAAGAGCAAGTGACGAAGGTCCATCTGCAGTTCCCGGTCTTCCTACTTCCGTTAACGGTGATGGTAGTCTCGGTCTTCGACTTCTTCCCAGTCCTGCAAAAGGAATCAGTTCTCAAAGACGCACAAAAGATTCCATGAGCTCCACTTCCACTCTTGACTCTTCTCTCCCCGCTACACCTCAAGACGACATTCGCGATCTGCCTGTGCACATCGAACACATCGAAGACCACGGAGACAGTCGTACAAAGGAACCGCGAGGTGCTCACAGCGTCCCGTTTCCTACCTTTGAACCAAGTCTCAAGCCCCACCATCATCAGCATGTAATCGGCAGAGCCTCTCCTCCGAGACCTGCATTGGCCGCTCGTAGATCTTCGGCTAGCTCTCATCGAGGCAGTGGCACTGGTTCTTTACAGATAGAATTCCCTCCTCATCCTTCCGAAACTGGCAGAAGCTCTCCGCGACCGCAAGAACATCCTGTGCATCAACATCAACACTCCCTCCTTCGTCCAACCAGCAATATGATCCGTAAGAAATCAGGAGAGGTCGTCAAGTCGTCTCTCAAGCAACGATCCGCTTCCACTCCCGACCTTACTCGCCAAATTCCTTCCGAACCTCCATCCCCAGATGGCTCTGTGAGGCAATTCGGTGAGGAGAGGTCGAAAAGCGTCAGGTTTGCTGGAGGTGATGACGCAGAGGACGGGGTTTTAGAAAATGTCGTGGTGTTCCTTCGTGAGCAGAAAGTCACGGCGATCAATCGTACCCCTGGTGAACCGGGCACCGGAGCTTCCGATCGGGATACGGACAGGGACACGGATAGGGAGACGGAAAATGATCTCGACACGGACACCGACTTTGTTGAGTTCCGCACGCGACGCAATGAGGCAGCTAGAGCTATCGACGAGGCCCACTCTATCCAGCTAGACGGCGGTAGTCGTGTGCCCAGACTACGGACAGACTTTGGACCAGAGACGAAGGAATTGTTGAAAGGCGAGAATGTGATACTGGAAAGGGTGGAATTGGTGACGGGTCCAGGTCCACTGCAGCTGCGTGGTACGGCTTTGGTCAGGAATGTTGCCTTCCAAAAATGGGTTGCGGTGCGCTTCACCATGGACCATTGGCAGTGAGTACCTTGATTCCGTGCAAGCGGACGAAGCTGATTGAGCAGAACAACCTCTGAAGTTTCTTGCACCCATGTGACGCACATCCCATCCGCTACTACCTATGATGAAGGATGGGATCGGTTCAGCTTCGTTATCAAACTGGAAGACTACCGTCGCAAGCTGGATGAACGTCAACTGATCCTCTGCGTCAGGTTTTCTGTTGATGGTGAAGAATGGTGGGATTCGAACGACGGCATGAACTATTCGTTCACATTCAAGAAAGCCCCTCGACGGCCTATCCGACATTCAGGTCCTGCTGGCATGGCAGGCGGTTTCCTTCGTCTCAACGATCCCGCACATACCACACTGCCCGGCCTCAAAGTACATCACCATCGACCTGTCGCGCACAGCGATCCCTCCGGTCCCAAGCATTGGTTATTCCCCAAACATGGTAAACATCCAGGAGAAGAGCCTATCCCACGTACCGACTCTCCCTTACCTACCCCTCCTCCGCCAGTCGCTTTCAAAGCCCCTTCAGTCCCCGATGTACATACTCATCTGAGTCTTTCGAAGTATTGCGCACCTTCTCCACCTCAATCACCCCCTAGAGAGATCAACCTACCTTCACTTGTGGCCTCTCCAGCTGAATTGATCAGTTCACCCATGACCATCATCGGCGGACAACCTGCAACCCGTGCTTCGCCTTTGCAACATGAGAGAAGGTCCAGTTGGAATGGAAAATCTGCCAGTTGGGATTCTTTCGCCAACGCTCTTGAAAGTGAGGAGAATGGACCACCCGACGATATCTCGAGTTGTTCTTCGACAGACGGAGAAGCTACACCCGTGGCCTCTGGATCCAGGTCACCGACAGGAGAGTTAGCTGATAGTGGAGAGTCGTCTCCTGATCGTCCGATGCTCAGCATGAAACGATCCACCAATAATCTTCAAGCCTTGGTCAGTGATGATGCTGGTCTTATGACTCCTCCATCATCAAATTTGTCGTCGCCTCCGACGCCACCCCGACCCAAACTACCATTGTTACCTTCACCATCCAGCTCGACAGTGTCGACAGGTGAATCGTCGCCGATTCATACGATCAGCTCGGATTCTTCATCAGCGGACTTTGCGAGTTTTGCAAGTCGTATGCAAGCGGGAAAGATGAAGGCTAAGCAGTTTGGAAGTGATAGTTATCAAGAATTTGTGAGTTTTCCCTCACTTTCATTCTTCGATATTTTTATTGTCATGCCGAACCTCCTTCCCACCATTCGCTCTCACCTAAACATTTCCGCCTCTTTCTACCTTGGTATGCATAAGCTTACGAGTTCATAACTATCATGTCTATCTTTGAAAGGTCATGACTGACAACCAGCTGGACAGATTTTGTTTCTTCCAACCCCCTTCCATGGCCACACCGGACAACACTTCTCATTTTCCTCCCAAAGGTAATAATACCCCGGGTCAAGCATCCCCTCAAGGATTCCCGTTCTTATCCCAAACCAACTCCCCAGCCAATACCCCGACACCCAAATTCGAGAAATCTTCAGCGGGAATAGCAAATTCTCCTCCTCTTCCAGCACAATCAACACCTCGTCCCTCTCCCCAATTGGTCCCTCGTGTGCTCAGAATACCATTCCAAGCTCCGAATCCACCTGCGCAAACTCGGGCGTAAATACTGCATTGTCTTCAAGAACTAATCCAATCACGAATGTGTATATAGTCTAAAGTCTGTCAACCTCATCCTTTTAGGCCGAACACATATCGGTCCACTTGTTTATCCGAAGCCATTGATTATATTTGTGTAAAGCAATCATACCTTTTCCTACAGTCGGTATAAGCATATCGGTCGTCAAGAGGGAAGAATGAAGAAATGGTATTTCATATCACCTGTAAAAGAGTCTGCGGATTTCGCTGAACAGCGCCGAAGAGGCAAAGATCAAAGATTTGAACAAGAGTAGATGGGATTGTTTTGTCATGTTTGTGATGTGTTTGCATGATGTAGCCAGATAGATGAATTGTCGTTTGCATCGAGTTATCAGCTTCTAGCCTCTTCTTCTCCATCTTTTCTCTTTCTCCTCTGGTTGCAAACTCTCAAACTCGCTACCTCTGACCAATGTATCATGTAGCATACTGAACACGCGACGATCTGAGGTAACGTAGTGAAACCTCCTCCAGCAGACGAGCGAGAATCTTGGCGGAGACCGCCGGCCGCGGGGGTGACACCGATCGCCGGTTGCGCTTACTCGTTCGTACTCCACCTCGTTCCAAGCATATCCTTCTCTCCTCTTCCCATCTACTCTTCTACTCTTCTCCTCTTCTCCTCTTCTCCTCTTCTCCTCTTCTCCTCTCTCCGTTCTCATTGACTACGTTGGGGAATCAACGACCTACTATAGGAGCAGAGATCTGCATTGAGACGCTCGAAGAGATAAGGGAGCAACACATAGAGAGGAAAGATCGAGATTGAAGATAAGTGAAGATGTTAGGTCTATTAACAAATGTTATCACGTCAGTCCCTTTCGTCTCAATCTTCTTCCATTCATCCACATCAATCCACCATGGCTCAGTTACTTTATCGCTTTGAAGAAAGAACAGGAAAGTACTCCTGACTGTTTGATCAGGACAAAGATGATGGGAGAGATGGGAAGACAAGAAAATAGAAGGAAGGATGGATCACAAAGGGACAACGAGTCATATTTCGAACATGAATGGAGATAGTCATTTGGTCAGGTCATGATAAGGTACATGTCGGGTAGAGTGATTAGGGCATGATAAGGTACATGTCGGGTAGAGTGATGGAATGAGATAGAGATCATCTGCACAAAGTGGATAGGAAGTTTTGCCCAGTTGGAAGGTGGATACGGATTTCTGCACACTTGGAGTTGGCATACAGAAAGATTGGAAGGCTCGACCTTCTTACACAAGGAAAGAAACGGAAGAGCTGATTTATAGAACAACAGTATGTTTCCTTCATCCTGCTTATGCATCCTACAAGGCCTTATCATTACCCGCATCGAGTGAACAAGGTCAAGGACAGGTGGAGAGATGGTTAATGTATTGGGCAGTGTTGGGAAGTTGGACTGCTGTTGAGAGTGTCATAGGATGGGGTTTTACTTGGTAAGTCGGGGTAGTGATCACAACATCTTCCTCCTCTTATTGACGACCCTACCCTTGACCCAGTCAACACTGATGCTAGGGAGAGTGGAGAGGAGTTCTGAAGATTGGAATGATTGTAGTGGAAATATTAGTCTTGCTAAGATTTAATGGCAAAGCAAGTCGTCGAAGGAAACTCGTGCATTCCATACGGGCGGTCGTCGATCGATATGATGATGCAAAGATCAGGAGTGTTGGCTGATACGCAGGATCCCATTCTACAACATCATCAAAACTACCATCTTCGTTGGTCTGGCTTTACCCTCCTCAGGGGTTAGCTAGCTCGCTCATCAAATTCGATCAAGCTGACGGACAGGGCGCCGCATATATATATCATACTCACCTCGCACCGTTCTTTCATCAATATGAAGGTGACGTCGATGCGTTTTTGGCTTCTTTGAAAGGAAGAGCTAGTACTGCTTTGACTGAAGGTTTGGGATGGGTTTGGGAAAGGGCGAAGGAACAGTTGAATGTGAGTTGTTCATGAGTCCCTGATGGCTCTTCTACCATGCTCTCATCAGGAAAAAATCACTTCGTTATCATAAAACCACACGGTTCCGTCTTCCATCTGAGATGTTATGTCTTTGTCTATCGCGTGTGGATAGGGAGCGGAGATGTGAAGTATGCGATTCATATGCTCACGCTCAGGGCGCTTTACCTCCTCAAGGATTCCAAGTCGGAACACCAGGTCAACCTCCCGCTTACAGCTCCCTTGGCAACGCTCAATATCCATCTGACCCGACACAACCTCCCACCTTGCAGGATCCAGCTTCTGGTGCCGTGCAACAATTATACCGATCTGTCACTCATTATGCAGGCAGGCAAGTCTTTTTTTTCATTTCCCCTACTCGGCATCCGCTATCACCATGCTCAATACAAACCATCTACTCCTGCAAACCGCCCTACACAGTGCACAATACATTCTTGTGTGTTTCAATGAGACTTGTTTCATGGGAATGATACAGATCTGACCTTTAGATACATGCCACTTGCCATCTCAGCCCTTTCAGCCGCCGCTGCATCCACACGTAATCCCATTCAACCTCCCGTCCGCGCCACCCAAGTTCCCGAAAGTGTAGACATGCCAATCCCCATCCCAACTCCACCAGTCCGTACCGACTCTTCAAGCTCTGCTGAACTACGTTCGAGAACATACCAAATGGCCTCTCAACTGAACCAAGCCATCTCTTCTTCTCGAATTTCCAGTCAACCACGTGCCATGTCGGCCTCTTTACCCGTAGATAGACCTCCGTCACAGAACAGTTCAGCGGAAAGTCTAGCTTCACGTTCTTCAGCAAAATGGGTGGAGAGTTACGAACATGTAGCAATGGATGAAGCTCGTGAGGCTGAAGGTCAGAGACCTGGAGTAGGGAGAAGAAGTTCGAGTTGGTGGGGTTGGACAGGTTCCCCAGGTAAAGAAAAGGATAAGGCGGAATGAATGGCGAAGTTTTGTATAGTATTTAAGATGTATGTAGGATAAGGTTATTGTATTGAATTAGTATGAAGTGTGTCAGGTATGACTTGGGCTGTTCCACTTTGCAGTCGCAAGATGTTTGCATCATCAAGGAGGAAGTAGATCTTTGGTCATTGCCCCCGATGCTTGTTCCGGAGGTTCGGACTTGCCGAAAGGGGAAGGAAGGAAGGTAACTAATCTATCGGCCGTCGCAAGATGACGTTTGAAACGATTCATTTTCCGATCTTACAAAGCAACCGTCGTCCACCTTCTCACCGCTTTCCTTCTTCCGTCACTTCTTTCTTCATACAAGTCACATCCATCCATCTACTCTACAGATTTTCTCAACTCGATCCTTACTAATTCTTTCGTCACTTGCTGGACAAGCAATCCTGATTTAACATGGTACGTCTCCATTCCTCACTCGTTCTTACTCTTCCACAACCCATCCTTTCCATAATGCTTAAGCACCGCAACAGCAAAACGATATTCTTTTTGCTGGAAGATAATTGTGGATGGATTATAAGTGACTGAGCTAACGAAGAACAGACCGTCACAGCCCCCGCTCAAGTAGAAATTCCATTGGACAAAGTGAGGTATTTCTACAATGTCAAGATGACATGTACTGGTTGTTCCGGTGCTGTAACTAGGGTATTACAGAAAAAAGGTGGTGAGTTGAGGGTTCATTTCTTATCTCTTTTTTCAATTATATTCATGAAGTCGGGATTTGTTCTCGCACATTCACCCTTCGCTCGATCCCTGTGAAACTTATCCCCTTTCATGTGTAGTTCTTTCCACCGTTCTGTGTTTCTTCCCTCCATCTTTTATTGTTGGTTCAGTACATCCTCACAACTTTTACCTCTTGACAACATTCCACCTTTCTCATAACGTTTGCTCCCTTACTACATCATATATAACGTCGCAAACTCTTCTCTTTACAACTTAAGAATCTCCAGAATGTACCACTACCCATATGACTCTGGACCATGTCGGTCTGTGCGAGGAATGATAAAGCCGTTTGCGATCGGGAGAAAAATTTGTCACCCGAGTATGGGGTCAATATTTGGAAGTTAGGTTTGAAGCTGACACATCTTCTTATTTCATATTCACCCTCAATCTCTATTCCTTTGTAACCTCCGCTGTTCAATCTCATTTTGCCACCCACAGTCGAATTTTTCGTTTCCCTCGAAGGACAATATGTGGCCGTATGGGGTGACAATCTCCCTTCGGAATCAGAAATACAAGAATGTATCAAGAAGACCGGAAAGCCAATCTTGAGTGCACAACTCGTCCCTGCTGGTGAACCCCTGCCAGCACTTCCTCTTGTTCCCGTCGCTTGATCCTCCGACAATCCGACGGAATTTCATTCACAAATCTTTTCTGTTCGTTTTTCCATCCCTACCCCCGACGATCTCGTGATCTTACCGGTGCTGAACGAGTTCGAGTCGACTAGCGAGGATTAGAAGGGAGGAATCTTGTATTTTGATAAATGATAAAGATATGCATTTTTGTTGTTACAACATTCCTCTTTCAGATACGCACAAAATAACCCTTTGTAAGATACAGACTCCAAAATCTATCATTGTCCGATCGTCAAGTTTCATTCACTCTTCTCTCTCATCCCAACTTGGTTCGATTATATCGGGCATATGCCCCCAATCGTTCTCTGGAAAAAGAGAAGAAGGTCGAGTTGATTTCCAATCATCATTCATACCATCGTCACTCGTATCTTCCTCAAACCCGCTGACTTTCCACTTCATAGGACCCTTCGAAGAAGTAGAAATAGAAGTGGAAGTGGGAGTGGGAGTTGAAGAGATGGAAACAGAAGTCGACGATTCATCCCCACAACCACAATCATAAGTCGCATCAAGAGTCAAACAATCGAATTCAGGTTTTCCAAGTCGAGCATTGACAAGGTTATGAATGTGACATAACCATAATGAAGCTGATTTTCTGGATGACGTCTGATGGGTCAATATCAACCACTTCATATAATCTCCTTGTCTCACACGGTGCAGATCTTTGGGGCAATCATGTCGTCATCGGTGAGACGGGTCAAAATCAGATATCCGTCCAAGGGGCCTTGGACGAGTCAGGTCAGGGTGAAAGATCGGGTGGTGATGGCTGTGAAAGGGAGACCGACAAATGGAGAGAGAGAGTAGAGAAGGTGATGGAATCGACTCACTTGAGGAGGATATTCTTTTAATAATAATTGAAACTCTTGTGCACATTCACCACAGGGATATAACCTTGAGAATAGATGGAAATACGATTTCAAAGCTGATCTATCATCTGGTGTTGGGTTCTGTTCTTGTCAATCCTTCCTCTTCTACTTCTGACACCTCACTCGAGTGTCCTTCACACCTCACACCTCACACCTCACACCTCACACCTCACACCTCGTTGATATGAGAGATAGATGAAGAGCCATCAAAGAGAAGAGCCCAGAACTCACATCTGGATAACGTAAAGTCATAAGATGTAAAACTCGCCACGCCGCTCTTCCTAATTCGGCTCTGAACATCAGCAACGTCTCTCTTCTCAACGGAACCTCCTCCTCATCTCCTTTCCGTTCGAATTCACCCCCTCTGAGTCAGAGACGCCTCCACTACGACATGAGCATGAGTGACTTTGGTAATAATCGGTTTTTGAGGGAATTGATTAACTAGGTCTGAAAGACATTCCCATATCGGACCCACTTCGCAGTCTCATTCCCCAATTTTGGCATGATAACCCCTCCACCGACCACTTCATTCATCCATCCCTTCTCCCCTTCTGCACTGACAGGCCGATCCAAGATCACCTCATCCTCCCAATCTCTACCTTCTTCAAGTTCATAATCCGGCTTTATGGGTGGTCGCCAATGCGGACTGTCAATGCCACCAGCTTCGTACGCTTCCACAATGTCGGTTGGTGTTTGGGCAGGTTGAGGGGATGGGTAAAGAAGGTAGAGGGTTGGAATGGCTAGCAGGAGGAAACAGAGGAAGAATAGACGTGTGAAGCGGGTAAGATGGGACATGCTTGTTTGCTCCTACACCTAGTCGTAGCTGTTGGGGGATAGAGAGATGAGGGGGAACGGAAGGAGAAAGGAGAAGGAGGAAGGAAGTGATCCTGCCCATATCGGTTAGTCGGTTATCTAGAGATGTTGGTTCGACTTTCTATCTCGACTGGAGAACAATTGGCACTGCATCTGAGGACATCATTTCACACGGTACATGAGGATATATGCATATGTTCATCTCTGATCTCTTCGTCTGCGTGCCCCATCTCATCACATTCGCCGTCGAGAGAGATATCGTTCCCCGGCGGAGACCCTCAAGAGACTTGACAGCTCGAGATATAACCATCATCTATCAAATCTGGTTCCCCAGGTAACTTGAGATTAGGCAGACCCCTCTCCATAGCTTCCACAGCCTGAAAAGCAAGTCGCGCGACACCCTCCGTGAATGATTGGCTGGGTGAGTTGGCCATCCGCGTCGTGTCATGATCAGACTCGGGACGCGGTATCAGGAAAGTCTCGCAGTGATAGCCCAGCATCTTGACCAGTTGCGGAGGAAGTCGACGGGCAGACTTTTCGTCGGTAATGAGGTGGAGATGCCAGGTAATTTCCATGGGAACGACCTCATCTGCATGGCTTGACGTTTCCCCTCCGATAGGATAAGTCGTAATTGTCCCTTGATCATTCACTCTGCCTCGCGTTATCGTATCGGCTAGGATATCACTCTCCATATGCAAGAAATCGGAAGTGCTCATTACAGGGGCGGTACTAGTGTTGTCATCATCCGCGACGGGCTTAACGTCATTGGTGGTATCATGTGTGAGAGCATCAGTGGCGTTATCGTGTGGGACCGCGTTACCGGTGTCTTCGACTGGAGTACTAATTGTCAGCTACATGAGACTCAGTGCAGGTTGGCTTTTCGGTACCTACGCTAACATCTGCAAGCTGGTCGTGAGATAAGTCCGAAGTGACTCCTGTTGTATTGTTCCATCGCGAAGTAGAGATAGTACAACGGAGTTCCTCAACATCAGGGCATTCATCTCTGTCTCCGCCGTGTCCAGAGGTGACGGTTGAGGACGAGAAGTAAACTGATATTTAGCATCAAATGATGATTTGAAAGGATTAATACACCCACCTTCAGATGTTTGATGTTCCACATATCTTTCACCCTTGACGCGATAAATCTACCGATAAAGTGTCGTCCAAGAAGCCAAGTCTCGATATCCGTCAAATCTTTCGGTCGAACCTGACGTATGTTGATTTCCATTATTGGTGTATCACCTCTCATACAGCTATAACTAGGAGGGATCGTATTCGTCAACCAGTTTGTACTCACAACATGAGCGACCCCGCATAAATCTTGATCACTGACGCAAACCTCTTCACCTTCATCGGAATTTTCGTTGTTGTGCGCGATGATCTTCAAATCCGAGTTCGCCCAATCCTCGCTATGAGAGCTGATTGTTAGTGATATTCAACTTTGACTGGTAGAGGCTGACCTTGTGTGATGTTTGATTGCGGTGTAGAGGGCGTTAGCAGATAGAGACATTTTATCCCTTATCAACGACCTATCATGGACATGATGAGCTTCAGAGTCGGCAGGGAAGTAAGAGCGGACACTAAGCGGATAACAATCAAACTCGGCATCCAGAGGCTGAATATTATTGGGATTTGCGACGAGGGTGACCCTTCGTGACCCATGGATTGTGATCTGAGATGTCAGCTCTACAGTACTCGTGGACACGCGAGCTTCGAACGCACGCGATGTTCACCCCGTCACAAAACATTTCATATCTCTACATGTATCTATTCTCCGGTCCTCAAATTTCACACACTCCTAGACGGACCTGCACTGCACTCCTTCCCGGATTTTGAAGTGTGTGTGTCCTTAGCCGATTGAGCTGCACGCTTCCTCCCTTCCCTCTTTGCTGTTTCTGTCTCTCGCCTTTCTGCTAGTTCTTCTGCATGACTTTCTTGGTATGCTTGGTCAAATCTTTCGCCATGTGGATACCTCTGTCTCTTCTTACTACCCCTAGCTGCCCTGTCTAATTGTTCTGACGCTTTCCGGAGCGCTTCATCCTTCTCATGCAGGGCCTTCTCTGCCACTAATTGTTCAAGTCCGCTTCTTGTCTTTCTTGATGTTTTCCCTGGAGTAATTTCGCCACGTCTTATAGCTCGATCAAGAGCAGAGAGACTAGTAGTAGTCGTGGGAGTGATAGGTTCAGTTGGAGGGACAGTTTGAGGAGGAGGTGTGACTGGACGAGCCTCACGGAGTCCAACACTGATCCGTGTGAGAGGAAAGAGGTAGGATTTGGCCCAGGCTGTCTGAATTTGGTGTGTAGTTGTAGTTCTAAGCCAGGCTCGTTGATGCCAGCGATAAAAGAACGGTTTGGGGATGTGGTGTTCATCGGTACCAAGTTGATAGGTGTCAATCTGGTCATCGTATGTTTCTTTGAGTATTCGGAAGAAATCGACATCTAGCGGCTGGAAAACTTGGGATAGATGAGCAGGGAGGACAAGACAGGTGATATTGCGTTCCCAGCAAGCATCTAGAAAGGCAACCGAGGTGTGACAGTCATGACCATCAAGGATGAGCAAACGGGGATGTCCATTGGCGCGTTCCACGGTGTATGGGTCAAAACATTCGGTCAACCATTGAATCATCGTATAGGAATTGATATATCCACTATCTGTTACTACAGCTTGCTGAATTGGAGTATCCTGTCGTACTTTAAACCAATCAGACATGAGATTCTTGCCAGGATAGATGAGGAAGGGTGGTACTGGGGCATCGGAAGTGGAGATGGTTGCGATGACACTGATGTGAGTATCGGTGGGAAGGGCTGCTTGTGACTTGATAGGAGCATCTCGAGGTGCAACTCTTCGTGTCCTTCGTCCACCAGCAAGGTCAAATCCGACTTCATCGACGTTATACACATTCTCAGGATGATATTGACCAGCATCAAATGTTTCTTTTGCCTTTTGCGGTCAGCTTTCAACATAACTGCTCTGGAGAAACTCACAAGGGTTAGGAAAGCAATCCTATTCTCTGGTGTATCCGCTCTGAGCCTTGCTACTTCTTGTACACGGTAAAATTTCGATGCAACCTGATCCTTATGTCGGCGTAGGAAGGTAGTTGTCCAATTAACTCCAAGTTGATGATCGCAGAGCGCCTGGGCAAAAACGCCAACATGTTTAGGAGTAAGAAGGGTACCTCTGGCAGCATACTCATTGATTTTAGCGATGAGGGCTTCTTCCTGGATGATGGAGAGGTTGCGGGGGATGAGGGTACCGGGAGGAGCATGTTTGTTGTTCAAGCGATCATGGAGAGTGACATGAGAGACCTCAAAGCGACCTGCAACTTTACGAAGGCTCTCGGAAGGGTTGGCAAGCTTGTAGGCGATTGCTGCGTCCATAGCTGTTCACATGAAGATGTTAAGATGAATGAAAGATACATAACGATATCAAAAAGTTTCGTTCGAACATTGCGTGCGTTCGAACGCCACGTGTCCACGAGTAGTGTGCTCTATCAGTGACAAACCTCACTTGTATCAGAACAGGTGGTATCTCCGGACCATCCGAATCTAAACCTGCCGAATTCATACGTGTGGGTGGGTTAGCAGATATAATGTGCTAAGTTCAACGAGCTTATTGATACGAGGGTACTAGTACTGACAGAAGATATATCATTAGCGGACACTTCGGCAATTCGGCGACACGAGAAATAAAACGTCTTCGGCCTCCGCCTCTTGTCTCTTGATTGAAAGGAGAGCTCATTGTCCAGACAGCCTCAATAGACTAAACCCACTCAGCTCGGTTGTTTCTCACATCATAGACCGTATCGCTTCCTGAAACAGGCTGTGAAAGATGCTCTGGCAGCTTATCGGAGACAGGGGTGGAAACCCGTGTCGCTCGCTTCTGTTTGAACGGGCTCGGCCGGTGCTACATCGCAGATTGTCATCAGATCGTAGTAGTGATATGATTGCCATAGACCTCAAGTAATGCTTAGTCCTGGGCCATGGATGGACTAGACTTGAATATAAAGGAGAGAGAGATGAGGAAAATAAATACTTAGCCTACACGTGATTTGATCTACCACCAGACACGCCGGTCGTCCGCTCCGCGGCCTCCCAAATTCTCCTTAGCTCAGGGCAGATGCCCAGGCACATTTTTCTCCATAATTCGAGTATACGAAGAATCTGTAGAAGTGAATGTGGCGTGTGGCGCTTGTGGCAGTCGAAAGCCATGCGAGCCATGGCCATGATAATCCGTCGCATATGTGCAATCTCAATCTGTGCAAGTGTATCCTATCCGAAACGCTGAGATTCTTGGTCTTCTTACTCCCATCATGCTCAAGTAACAGTCTATGCAAAAAGGCTGAAGCACCTGTGCTGGCATCATGCATCTCCTTCTCTGATTTCCACAATCCTCTTCACTCACCGGACTACATCTAATCAGCTGTTGATGTCTGCACTACATACAATTAATCACTTCTCACGAGCCCTAAGAGGGGACACAACTGTCTCCCATTCATAAATCCTCCACCATCCATGAAACCAGCCCGGAATCACCGTGGATTCCGGGATCACCTCATCATGTGTTGCAATAGCCTGTGTAAGATGAACACAAGAAGGAGGCTCAACATTCCGAAGCAACGGGGAGGGAGCTTGATGAAAATAGATCTCGTAGCCTCCCTCTTTAAGCGAGTTACGGGCGTTTGTCAAGCTCCGTCTAAGTCTTTGAAGGACTCCATCATCAGAATCTTGCTTGGTTTGCCCTTGAGGATCAGCACCGAGGAACGAGGTCCCATGATCATCCAGGAACCCAACAATATTGGTCTTCAGATTGAGAATCACAGTATTAGGCTCAGCCGACAGGTTCTCCCAAGTGATTACCAACGGCCCGTTGGAGTCAGATGTGAGATTTTGTCCCATGAGTGGATACAGCAGGGTCAAGGTGCCACCAGGTCGGCTGTCTTTTATGCCATTTGTGATTCCATCGAGCTGCTCCCTGGTAGCTGAGGGACCCCCTGAAGGACTCAATGTCAGCATACTTCTTGTATCTGAATTGTGGATATTCACGTCAAGCTGGAAATGGTTTGCTCAATGTAGGGCTCAAGTATCTCCATCTTGACTGATGCTTTAGGCAATAGTGGTAGAACTGTAGTTTCAACATCTAGCGAGTTGAATATGATACCCTCAGCTTTACATCCTTGAGAAGTGGAGACCTGATTTCTTGTGAGCGGTATCAGACCAGTAACAGAGAAATGGAACTCTCTTACCTTGAAGTGACTAATCTTCAAGTGTGCCTTCCCTGCATACTGTATCATTCGGCGTGTCATAAGCCAAGGGTGAATCTCACGGAGAGCCTCCGAGGTGAGTAACCGGATGGTTATTTCCACTGCGCAAAAGTTTCTGGTCCAGCAAGTGTAGTCCATGGGGGGATGAGACCCTTCTGAAAGCCTTTGACTGATTGCAAAGGAAACTTCATCCATGCTTTGGTATGTTCCCAGGAGTTCCGGATCATTGTCCTCACCAACAGACCGGTCAGCAAAAACGACAAATGTGTGGCTGTAGCTGCCAAGGCTAAACAGGCTCGTGTCATGAACATGAGTTCAAGTTGTCAGCCAACTTCATTATTCTGCAACGATGGAAGACTGACAGAAGGTGGGAATCACGCGCGGCTGAAATAGCCTCAGGCATGAGCTGCAGGGATATTGCCGGGTCAGTGATGGTAGAGGGTGGATCAGAGAGCAGAGATTGAATTATTGCAGGATAACAATCCTCCTTGGCTGCAAGGTCTTGGAGGTTATACCTATCCAGAGCGAGTATAGCGCTTGACCAAATTGACCGGGCCTTAGACTCTACACTCCCAGTAGTGGCAGGATCACGGTACGTACGAAACTTTCTGATGAGCATATAGAGTCACAGCAAAATTGATTCTCACCCCTACCACCAGAGAGGTGTCCTGTAGATGTGTCCCGCTCACCTTCAGTAGTCGCACGTTTCCTGAGGTCCGAGATCCAGATACGTACCGATATGACTTTGGCATGTTGAACTCTGTTTGGAGAAAATAGAATGCCCACCAAGATTAAAACTGGGTTTTAAGTTGAGGAGGTCCAGAGGAAGGGGGAAGGGGGGTTATGAGAGGTGAGGGCAAGAGTAAGGGGTGAGGGGGAGGGGAGAAAACCAGCAGCGATCACGAAAGGAAGGGAATAGGCTTCGTGTCATGGCGTCCGCTCTTCCCGCTTCTGAATCAGGCATGATCCGTCCGACGATTGAAGATCCTGAATCCATCGTCTTGTGTTTGTTCACGCACCAGGCGGAATCACAATTTGAATTAGTACGAAAATGCTGTTCAGATCTTGTGGAGGGGTCTCATCAGCCACAATGTCATGAAATGTCAAAGCTGCCCACATTGACTGTTGGCCAACAACTCGAATGAGGTTCGTACGACGTGACGACTTCAATCACAATTGCATGGCAAGTTTCAGAGAGGTGTGCTTCACCAAGAGACCCTTGTTGATTTTACACACCCAGTGAAGGTACTGCAAGGATGTGAGTGCACACTACAACAATGTGGGTTCCTTCCTGTGAATAGCCAGGTCAATCTGTGGCAACCACCATGCATCATATACTGTACCTCTCAATTACTCTAACATCACATTGCAGGTCACTCCATCCGCTCTTTGTCCAGGAGTTGAGTTTTCCTGGCCACCGATCCCACCATGAATGGATGGTGTTCCGTTTGGTCCACGTTGAGACTTCCTCAATCAACTTGATTCAGATAGTCAGACACGGGTGTAGCCGTCAAAATCTCAAGGATCTCTGCTGGAGCAGCGGACCGCAGAGAACTGATCACACTGCCTGGAACCGAAGGAAGGACATAGGCGGCTCTGTCCCACCCCTCCAGAGCCTTCAAGGCATTGTCCGAGGCTTCAAGAATCACCGCAAGAAGTGTTTTTGGCAAATCACCATAAATATGCTCACTGGCTTTGGAGGAGTTCTTGCAGTAATCACTTAGCATGCTCAACAGAGTATGGTCAAGAGTGTAGATACTATCCTTCTGGGCATGGTGGATAGACCATGTGATGGACATTGGTTCACCTTTGTCCTCACTACCTTGCAGTTCAGTTTGTATCGACAAATTTGGAGAGAAAATAAATATCCTACCCGTGTACATGGAATGGCTAATGATTGCGTGAACAGTATCCTGGCACTGTTTTACTACCATGGACGTAGCTCTACAGTCACGACTGATCAGCAACCAAGAGTATCACTAGGTTTCAGAACCTACCTTAGCACCTCCACTGTCTCTAACAGATATTTGTGGAGGGACCTCATTGCAGGGGACCCGTAGGGGCTCTGGGACAGCACAGCTACATCTCCCTCTTCCTGATGCTCAAATAGAATTGCTTCAGTTCTCTTCCCTTCTGGTACTGAGAGCTGCCGACTGTTAGTGAGACATAACATACAGGCCAGAGCAATAGGACCAGACACACCTCAATACGCATGCAAGTCCAGTCATCTCTGGGTGACATGATAGTGTACAATCCGTGTACCCAGGAGTTAATGTAAAGCTGCTCTTCTGTTAGAAGCTGGCGCAAGGTGATCTCAATCACAAAACCGTCAGCCCTGTGGCAGCTGTAGTCCATAGGTGGCTGATGACCTTGGGACAATCTTTGTCGGATGACTTTGGAGATGGTATCTAATTTCTTTTCCGTTGCTGAACGCTTGACCCCGTCATCCTCTGAAGAATCCCCAAGACTAAAAGCATCATAGGTTTCATGATCCGGGTGCCATGCCGGATTGTCACAGACACTACATAGCAGTCAGCAAATTCTGGATGATGTACATTGACGAACTGACTCAGAGTGATTAGAAATTGCCTCAGCAACCATTGAATCATAAATCACTCCCTCCAATTGGGAAGGTCTGACGCGCCAGGGAGGCCTTGAGAAATGCCAAATGATACTGGGGGGGAAATGATGGGGCTCAGCTGCCAGGCGAAATTGTATTCCTGGTGCCGTCAATAGTATGGCAGTTGTACGGTCACTTTGTTTGGCTGTCGACTGACTTGTATAAGTGTGAATCTTGTCAGTCAGCTACGGCATGAACAGGTGTAGCCTGATGCTTTCTGACTGACCTGTATTACAAGATCTGTCGTCGCAAACGGGAATTTCAATACGGGGTTCATGCCGAGACCCCTCAAGTAGGAGAGCATGTAAGCTGTGTGGGCTTATGGAAGACAGACAAAGCAAACCTATAAATGATTGGCCGCAAACGGAAGATTGATCAGAGTGGAATGTCCGGTTCTCTGGATTTCCTAAATATGAAGAGACAGATTTGAAGTCAATACATGGGTAACATGCGCCTTCATCCTGCTCGGAGAATGAAAAATGGAGAATAAAGGTGAGGAACTGGTTGAGTTCCGGCCGGTTGGTCCGGAATTTTGACTCAACCATTTCCGTGCGCTCCTGAACAAAATGCACCTGGAGAAGGAGGACGATGAAGTCTGGATTAGGAAGATCTTCAGTGATACAAGGAGCTAGTAGGTCCATGCTGTAATCAGGCTGCTTCTTTGTCCTTGCTCATCGTCTTGCCTGCCACTCCCTGGGTTTCAAACCTGAACGGGTTTGATTTCACATCACGATATCGTGAGTCACAGTCCAGTGGAGATGTATACCAGCTCTCTTCTTCTCGTCACCCTCACAAATGGGACACTGATAGGTAAGTCTGTGCTATCATCATGCATCATCATCTCTGCCTCCTGTTCATATCACTCTGGATCTTCAGGCCTCGTCTCATCTGTCATCTCCATCATCACGCCCGTGCAGCTTGACTGGGTCATGCTTCTCTCACCCAGCGTCACCATGTGAAGTCGTCAATATCAAGGGATCTGGCACTAGTCATAGACACTTCACTGGACAAGTCTCGGCTTTGAGGAGAGATAGGCGGATCCACAGTTTGAGCTATGATAAGTCGTTGACCCGAAATGATGAGTTCATCTTGACCTTGTCCAGTCTCCATTCTGTCCAATGCCTGCTTTGCGCTTTCTTTCAACAACGTATAGACCTTGTCTGCAGGATGTAAACGTGCCCAATTAGGTCTGGCTACATTGTTGGAAAATATCTCGCAGTACTCACCTAACATTCTTACCAGGTGAGGTTTAGCTTCACATACGTAGTTGCTGCATGGCAGGAAGTCTTCAGTGTCCCAAGTTACCTTCACAGGTGACAAGCTTCTCTTGCTTTCTTGTGTCTGACTCTGCCTAGCAGGAGTTTTGGAAATCACAAACGTCCCATCGTTCTTATGGGGCCGAGAAACAATACTGCTTGCCATCTCGTGACATTTTTGTTGCAGTAATGACGGTTGCAGGGAGCTACCCATCAGTCACAGTATGTCACATGACTGGTGAGGGGATTAATATCTACCTGAAAGGCTCAATCATGCTCTGTAGAGAGGTAAGAAGTGGTTGCATATTGAGTGAGCCATCGGTCAGCCGCCAAAGTGAAATTGCCCTTTCCTTATCATCCACCAACACCACCGCTTCAGTACTGGTGGTTTGGTTCTCGGACCCCTTCGGAAACGACATCTAAATCGGGTGAGTGCTGCTCTTGTATCATGGACAAGGAGCTACACTGCACTCACCTTCAATCGAGTGATGTGAACCCAAGCTTGCCTCAGGCAGGTGATGATATGTCTCCCGTAGAGCCATTCTTCCAACTCAAACATGTGCTTCAAACTGGGTTTTCCGACAGTTAGTTGTATATAAGCAATTCCATCTATCTCGCCACTGTACCTTGTAGGAGGACGCAGATCAGCAGACCAGTTCTGGATGATCACTTGGGACATACCAAGAAAAGTCTGATCTTTAGCGAGGAGCTCACGCACATTGCTGCCCCGAGAATCGGTTGAGTGAGAAATTATATCGAGATGAGAGTCATGTTTCCAATTGCCTTGAGGATAGCATCTGACAATCAGCCCATACTGCTTCTTTTCTTCTCTAGGCGCGCCCCACTTTTTCCGAGCGTACAAGGCCGTTTCCACAGTCTTCTCAGTCACCGAAACGACATCGTCTGAAGTGAGAGACACTTGGGAACCAGAGGAGGAAGTAGAGAAAACCGAGCGGACACTCAGTGGGTAACGATCAAATGGGGCGATCATATTGTGTACCTTGTTATCAGAGTAAATTACGGTCACTGTGGAATAGTTTGACTCTCGATCCATTGTAGGGTCATTGTGATAGTCAACCTGGTCAGTCAATTACACCAATCGTGTGCACACACTCATATCCTCTGAAACTCACTTTGATAAGTAGTGGTAGTTCCTCAATGAACGAATCATCCAGACTTGGTATGACTGGCGATACCGGCCGGAAGAGCGAGTGAGACATTCCCCCAATCAAGATTGATGATTTGGACTGATGAAACCGGAGGTGAGGTTCCATAAGCGTAACTCATATATAAGCCAACCAGACGGGGAGTCCTCGAGGTGCACTGAACCCTACCACACAAGGGGAAATTCAGACTCCCCTTCCACACTTGACTTCTACCAGCCTAACTCTTTTGACCATCATTCTCCTATGACATCAAGCTTGTAGAGAGAGCTGAAGACCTGTATGAGAAGAACAATGGAAAGTGTTGTCTTGACCCGGCCGGTTTCCACCTCGAACGCCAGATTCCTGCGCACGCACGGACCTCCCACCCCAACATGTTCCCCCTCCGGCAATCTGGAATGAGGCGTGGGGTCTGTGAGATCTTCTCAGATTAGACTGACAGAAAACGTCGTGTCACTTTCTATACCTCTTGTCATCTCTCCTGGTCGTGTTTTTATGCTGTCTACATAGCTGAGAGTAACCAGATTTATGCGCACAGCTACCTAGCAACCACCTTTGACACCATCAGGTGACAGACGAAAGCCGTGGCGCTTTGAAGCCTCAATGGAGGTCATTGTGACAATTGTGTCAGGATCACGAGTAGTTGCCTATGTAGGATGGGTTCCTCAGAGGCGTACAGTCGCTCTCAAAGGTTTCCGTATGACCCGCGTGCGCATCGATCATCGGTTACTCACCACTTCTTCTATAGAATTTATATGCATTTTTGCTTGTTCGATCGTGTCAACAGCCCACCTTAGTACTTAAGAGCAGTACTTATTGGAGTACCCCTTAGCATACTTGACAGCCTCAACCCTCCTTGACATGCTAACCACCACCTTGTTGACAATATCCCTGTCTATAGTTTCCCACTCTGTCACACAATGGTCAAACAACTGCTCCACGTCTGTCCCTCTTGGAAGGCGCTTCATTGACCAGAGATTCTCAATAGGATTAGCATCCAGTGTTAAGGCCTGTCCCCAGCAAAGAGTAGTCCGATCCCGGAGACAGGATGGACAGCAGAAGTTTACAGCAAGCCTGGTCTACAACGGCGCCGCGTGACATCATTTCTTCCCATCAAACAAGATTCCTTTGGACATCAGTTTGCCATCAACAATCCCGTTCTCACGAACTTCACCACCCACGAGGGTATTAGGAAGCTAACTTCGTCCTCGACGAAGTTAGTCATGTAGGAAGTTAGTAGGATACAAAGTCAGGAAGATGTGAAGTTAGGAAGATAAAAAGTTAGTGAGGCACAAGCTTTGTCAGGGATGAAGTTTGTGAGGTACAAAGCTCGGGGCTTTGGGTTGAACGAATTTCTACGTAGGCGCAGTTTGGGAGGGACAAAGTACTTAAGGGGCAAAGTTCCCAGATATCTTTGACAATCTCTGGTTGTTGTCTTAGTGATAGAAGTTAGTAGATGTCACAATTGTCGTTTCTTCTTGTCATGAATCACACCATCATGTGTTCCTTGTTGCGCAAAACAAGTTCAACCTCCACTTTTGTGTTTGAATATTTCACCTCTGCTCTCATGCCTATCAGGCATAAACTCCAAGTATCATTCTAGTATGATGGTGCTTAGCTCCCATGCCTGCTAAGGCATAATCTCTCAGTCTCTTGTTCTCGCAGCACTTCTATGTTCTGCATAGTTCCTCATTGACCACCTTTGACAAAGTTGAGCGACTTCCGGCGCATCCCATAGGATGTCATAGTAGGACGTAGGTAAACACAGATATGGCATCGTAGGATATCAGTGGTTATCGGTGGGATGCAAGGCAATGCATGCAGGACAGTGCAGGACGGTTCAGAGCGTTCATATTCCACAGGTCTGCACAAGCCTCTTGGAAAAGGCTGATTTGTCTATATAAACCCTATCTTGTACTTTGTAGTCTTCTTTAGTTCTTGATCAAAAGTCATTTCCATTGCCACCCTTTTGGAGTCCAATCCATTCCAGTCCATTCCAGTTCCCTCTAGTCTTGTCAGATAAGCCAGAGACATTCCTTGGGTCACAGTCCCATTCCTTGTTGGACTCAGTCTTGTTGTTATCTTAAGTATATTCCTTGTCACTCCTAGTCCTTGTCCCCTTGTCCTTTGTCCTCTGTCCCAGGGTGGGCAGTATCCTTGACACTTCTTCTCTACTGACCGACGGTCGACAAACCTCGGCTAACTACGTTGTTGTGGGGTGTCAATGTTCCACTAAGACAGTGTCACGCGGCGCCGCGTGACATCATCTTTTTTCCCATCAAACGAAGTTCCTTTGGACATCAGTTCGCCATCAACGACTCAGTTCTCACGAACTTCACCACCGACGAGGGTATTAGGAAGCTAACTTCGTCGAGGACGAAGTTAGTCATGTAGGAAGTTAGGGAGATACAAAGTTAGGAAGATAAGAAGTTAGGGAGATACGAAGTTAGGGAGGCACGAGCTTCGTTGGGGACGAAGTTCGTGAGGTACGAAGCTCGGGACTTCGGGTTGAACAAACTTCTGCGTTGACGAAGTTAGGGAAGGACGAAGTACTTAAGGGCCAAAGTTCCCAGAGATCTTTGACGATCTCTGGTTGTTGTCTTAGTGATAGAAGTTAGTAAAGTACGAAGTTATTACACCCAGAAGTTGTTGTCATCTATTTCATATCTCGAACAATGAAGTTGGTAAAGGTCAAAGCCCAAGAAGTTATTGGCCGTCGGTTGTAGGAAGTTAACGAAGGAGCAACCCTGTGACAGACAGGGTACTCGTCAGGAAACTACGGCTGACTACGCCGTAGAGGTACGTCGAGTGGTAAACAATACGATGATCGTCAATGAACTGCGGCTAACTTTGTTGTTGTGTGTCAAACTGCTGATTGGTAGCTCTCCTTAACTCAAAGGAGGTAGCTACTGAATATATCTCTCGCTACTGACAACAATCAAGGATTGCTGAAGAAGTTCAGCCATCTGTAAACTATCTATACTTCCCCTCTTTTCTCATAGAACGTCCCTCAACTCCGGCACAGCCTCGCGCTCAGTCCTCTTTACTCAACTTTGCTGTACCTCGCCATATCCCCAATATCCTACTCTGCTCACTTCGACTAACTTTGCCTAACTTCCCCTACTCTGCTCTCCCTCGGTTTCCTTCTCCTAACTTTGCCGTAGGACTCCTCTAGGCGGGGTTATCATGACAAATACCCTCTAGGTTCGTGTAACTTCGCCGTAGTTGGTCTCAGTGGTTTGGGTGGTGGTTGATCATGGATAGTGGTTCAGTGATGATGAAAGGAGGGTCGGTGATGGTAGTCGTCAGGGATGTTACGACATGTTTGTGACAGTAGAGACATGTCCCCACCGGTTCTGCATTGTTGTCACAATCATCGTTTCTTCTTCTCTTCTGACCGACGGTCAACAAACCTCGGCTAACTACATTGTAGTGGGGCGTCAATGTCTCACTAGGACAGGGTACTTGTCAAGGGAACTACGGCTAACTTTGCCTTAGTAATACATCAAGTGGTGAATGATAAAGTGATTGTCAAAGAACTGCGGCTAACTTTGCCGTAGTACGTTGAACTGCTCAGTGGTAGCTCTCCCTAACTCGATGGTTGTAGCTACTGAATATATCTCTCACTACTGACAACAATCAAGGATTGCTGAAGAAGTTCAGCAATCTGTAAACTATCTATACTTCCCCTCTTTTCTCATAGAACGTCCCTCAACTCCGGCACAGCCTCACCCTCAGTCCTCTTCGCTCAACGTCCTTGTTCCTCGCCATATCCCCAATACCCTACTCTGCTCACTTCGACTAACTTCGTCTAACTTCCCCTGCTCAACTCTCCCTCGGTTCCCTTCTCCTAACTTTGCCGTAGTTCTCTGTTAGGCGGGGTTATTGTGACAAATACTGTCACGGTCCTGTCCTGGACAGACCTCAAGGAATCAAAGCCAGGTGGACTGCAACTGACTAATTAGCTTGGACAACGACGGTTAGTATGTTGTCCGCAGACTTGTGATGTGGTTGGACGGCTAAGGTGACTTGCGAAGGATCTGGGCAGATCAAGATGATGACAAGGACATGTGTGATGGGGTAGACAGGTACAATGATGATAAGGGATGTGTCGAGCGTAAATAGTATGTCAAGAGGTCTTTTGTGAGTGGCAAATGATATTTTGATCCTTGAGAAAAGGAAAACTACAAAGTAGATATGTCTAGTATTTATACTTTTCTGAAGGACCAACACGTGATTCAATGATCACCTGATATCACCTGATATTGACCGTTATCACACTGATGTTGACTGATATTGACTGATATTGACTGATATTGACTGATATTGACTGATATTGACTGATATCAACTGATATAAACTGATATCGACTGATATCAACTTATGTCAACTGATATCGACTTATGTCAACTGATATCGACTGATATCGGCTCATATCGGCTCCAACAGGTGGAGCTCGGGGTTTTGGGGTCAGGACCCTGCAAGAGCTGGGTCGTGACAAATACCCTCTAGGTTCTCGTAACTTCGCCGTAGTTGGTCTCAGTGGTTTGGGTGGTGGTTGGTGATGGTGAAGGGAGGGTCGGTGATGGTAGTTGTCAGGGATATTACAACATGGTTTGTGACAATTGTTGACAGAGCTCTATCTAATGACTCTTCAGACTTTGCTTTACAGATATCCACCATGAAATAATCACCAAACTGAGATAACTTCTCCACCCAACCCTCTTTATAAAGGTTTTTTTACAACAGTTCACCTTTGTCACAAGTTGTTGTGACATGAGGAAGGTTATTGTCATGAATCAATAATCACAACTCAGAATAAGTATGGACTCAAAGTATTAGTGACTCATAATTAATTAGGAATGATAAGATCAGGCCAAGTGGTAAGAACAAACGGTAAGGACAAATGGTAATAACAAACGAGTGTTGGCCAACCTGTCAAATTGACAGGCCCGTCTGCCGCCTCTCGAGCCGACTCCGTGGATCCGTGGACCCGTGGATTCTCCTCCTCTACTCTATCACACACACTTCTCACTTGTGGACTTGTGAACCTGTGTGAACCTCTAGCGTCCCCCCCCTTTTATCGTCTCGCTGCGGCCCTACAGGCGTCGCCGCTAGCCACGTGGTTTATCCCCCCAAGTTGTCTCGACATCATCTGTTATAATAATAGATGGTCATGACAAATGGGCATACCAGATGGTAGCACCAGATGGGCATGACAAATGGGCTACACAATCGGTAGCCTGAGTGCAAGAATGTCCAGACTGGTCAACCCGTTTGTTACTAGCTTTTGTCTATATAAACTTGTACTTTTCAGTAACTTCTCCAGCAATGAATCTCCTCTTACTTCTCATCTTCCTATCCTCGATCCTCCCCCTCCAGTAAGAGACGTCACTCAACTGGTTCTAACCCAGTACTCTCTGTCCCCTCAGTATCTAGGGCAGTCATCTAGCTTGACAAGTCAGAGACTATACCCCTCAGTACCTAAGGCAGTCCCTACGCTATTGCAGTCTACCCCTAGGCGTGACAGTTATGTTGCTACCCATTCAAGTTTAGTCAAGATTTGGTCACGGTTCAGGATGGACTGGGTATTTAACCAGCGTCCAGCAATTGTAGATATCACTGGTTGATAGGCCTTTTTGTCGCAGTGGTTTAGATCACTGTTCCGTTGGGCATTGTTATGCAACCAAGGCGCTGGTTGGTCATGGTCTGTGACAACCTTGATGTTTTCTTGAAGGTGCCATTGACAGTAATTCAGATGAACATGAGGGAGGTGGATAGACAGAGCGTTGTGTAAGGCCATTTAACAATCACATACAATAACTTGGATGTCATTGTTAATAGGACACATGAGTTCAAGGTACGCTTTTGTCACAAACTACTGTCACAAATGTTTGAATGTGTACGACGAGAATAATTACGTTGATAGTAAGAATTGCATCGAAGACTACGGATGGTATCGTATCTATAAACAGTTTCAAGTTGTAGTTATGTGGCATTACTCATCAACACTCCCCCTAATGACACTAACTCCAATCAATAGACAAACTAGCATGTTCTAAACCAACTAATGAGATTGTATTGTAAACCGATGGGATCCGTATCGCGGACCTGGACGTACAGGATGAAAAGGCATGAAACATGAGCAAACCAGGAAATCTCGTGTGCACAGTACGAAGTGTTCGGTATGACGCTCTATGCGTCGTACGATTTGAGCGATGTCAAGTTCAAATCATGTAGATCGTGATCCAAATTGACGAGATGAGTGTGGGAGGTGAGAAGGGATATAGAGTGTGGTGTTGAATTGTGTACGAGCCGAACTTGAAGACAGTTCTTTTCGTGCGGTTCTCTTGGTAGGATCTTTGTAAGGAAATCCGCGTCTTTGTCATACATCACCTACTTGCCACCTAAGATAGTCTTTTCCCGTGTTCCCACACTTGAAACACATCTGGAACACTTCCCCTGACCCCCTTTGGCTTAGGTTTATTGTTCTTGATCTCCATCAACAATCCCTATTGTCATCTCTTACACTCCCACACATGAAACACCTACCCCTGAACCCCTGTGCTCTTAATTCATTGTTCCCCTTTGTGTTCACGTGCTTGACACACTTACCCCTGGACTCCTGTGTCCTCTGTCTATTGTTCCTTGTTGCACCCATGAAGCTGTAACAGTTATCCCTGAACCCCTGGGTCCTCTGCCTATTGTTCTTAGTTTCACATGTCAGGATTGCCAATTCTCTTGAAGAGGATTGCAAATATGTTTAGCAGTTCTTCCGTAGCTTATTGTTGTAGTTTTGCAGTTCGGCCTGTTTTGCTGTGGATATAAACCCCCTCCAGACAGGACGTTCCCCACCTATGAATCTCATGTTGAATCTCATTCTCAACTTGTCAGTCCAGTCAGATCCAGCCTGACATCTTGCAGTTCTCTCAGTTCCCTCAGTACCCTCAATCCCTTGTCACCCTCTGTATACTCCTCAAGCTCTACAAGCCAGAGACAAGTATTGCGTTACAGCCCCATCTCAGTCACCTTGCTTATCCCTTGGGGATTAGACCCCGCCCATGACATGTCGTAGGTACAGGTGCAGGGAGTGGATCAGGAAGTGGACCAGGAAGGGGATCAGGAAGTGCTGTAGGAGTGATAGTAGTTGTAGTTGTATTCATATTCGGTACAACCGGTGCGGGAACACAATCTTGTACCATAGTTGAAGGTCGAATGTATTCCTGTGCGCTTTGCACATCACGACTGACCACGATCGAACCGTTCAATTTGTATCGTATGATCCAACAACTCATACCTTCCTCTTGCCCTAAGACTCTTGCTAATTCTCCTTTGTGGAAGTCAAGCTGTGACTTACCACGGACTCCGATTGGTATCTGTACGTATATGAGTTCACCAAACAGGAAAGCTTTCTCTAGGCCTGGCTTGCGACCTGTGAGTGCAAACCATGCGTTCGTACCGTCCAAGCTCGTACTTGTCTTCATCATCATTACAGATGTGTATTGTACAGCGTAATCCCAGTACAAATGATTGAGGGAAGCCGAAGATAGCATTGAACTAGCCATCTCTTTGAGTGTACGATTGAAGCATTCAGCTACACCATTGAGTTCAGGTGTGTAGCGTGGTGAGATCTGGTGTATGATACCTTTCTCTGCATACCATTGTTGCGCTTGCAATCCTGCGTATTCCGTACATCCATCCGTACAAAGGAATCGTACGGTTCCACCAAGTTGTCGTTTGATCTTTGCGACAAACTCCTTAAGGTAGAATATAACATGCTGTCAGTTTGGTGCGGTCACTACTCGATTGACCTTTGAGTAGTCATCGTACATTGTAATGATGTATGTTGCTCCCTGCGCCAAAGGTCGTAGGGGTCCAGAGATATCCAAATGTACAATCTCACAAATACGAGTACCGTGCGGACTGACATCCTTCTTTGGAAGTCGAGTGTTCTTCTGTTCTTGACAAACAGCGCAGCTATCCGTACGCCACGAGTCTGCCTTCAACTCATCCGCAGTGTATCGTCGCTCCCCCGCTTGTGCGAGCTCGATAATACGGTTACGACCTATATGACCAAGTGGATTGTGTTCAGTTTGTAGTAGTCCAATATGAGTTGTCGAACTGATTGTACCCGTAGTCTTGGGTACAAGCTCCCCCAGTTGTACATATGGGAGAACACCATGTTCTCATATTGTAACAATCTCCTTGCCTTTTTGAAGTTCACCCTTTACGAAGTCTACCTCCCATTCACGAGCTTTGAGCGTAAATGCAGATAGGATGTTATGTCGTGCGACGTTTGTAAGGTATACGTCTGCAATCCGTATGGTTTGACCAGAGGGGAGCCGTAGTAGAATGTCTCCCTTTTCATATACATGAACCTTGGTCGTAGTATCTGCAAGACCAAACGTGATAGCCATGTCGAGTCGTACGATGTTTGATAGAATTGTACGATCAGGTGTGAGATGGTGGGTAGCTCCACTGTCAAGCAGGAATTTGGGTACGAGCTTCAAGCCCTTCGCTACGTACTGTACGGTTGGCTCGGTAAGGCTGATAGCAGCAGCCCAGAATGGATCAATTGTAGGGTTCGAAGTGCCTTTGTTTGTCGTATTGGATTGTGCAGTATTGACTTGTGCTTTTGAATCCTTTGACTTCCCCTTCAATCCCTTCAATTTTCCTTTCTGTTCATCCCTAATCCTCTTCCTACATTCCTTCTTAAGATGTCCCTTCTTATGACCATAGTGACACTCTGCTGTCTTAATCCAGTCCGTATTCACATGTGTATGCGTATGATCCGCACTTGTATTATTGATCTGAGCAGACACTGTGGGAGTGATGAGTCGTGCGCGATCTGCGACTTCAACTTGATACAAGCGTCGAAGTTTGGCCCACGTCTTTGATTCCATAGGAAGGTTAATGTAGAGAGATCACATGACTTTGAAATCGCTTCAAGGAAGCAAATCAAGGAACCAAAGCGCACGAGTATCAGCTGAGAACTTGCATCCTGACTCTTCAGCTTCAAGCTAGAGTAGGTTAAACTTCCGCAGGTGTTGTGTCATCTCCGTATCCGTAGGGTGCAACTTGAGCATAAGCATTCGTAGCTTGCGTTTGACATCCATACAATGTTCGGGTGTTTGTTGCATAACTGTTGCAAGGAATTTCCACATTTTGTATGCGGTTTGAAGAGATTGTAGATGAATGAGCAAACCGCGTTTGTCTTTACTCATGATCACACCTTGAGCTTGAAGTTTGCGTTTACGCCACAATTCCCAGCGCTCTTCATCATCTGAATCAAGTGAGATGTGGGTGATAATCTCCTCGGCTGTAGGTACGACTGAGCCTGCTCGAACCGTACGAGCAATCGTAGGTTGGCGGTACGCTTCGACATCCGTACCTTCAATTATCCCAAGACATCCATGGATAAGGAGATAGTTTTCTATGGCAAGTTTCCAATCGAAGTAGTTGCTTTGACTCAACAGTATGGGTACGGATTCGAGTCCAATCGTAGTCAAACAATTGTGCGACATTGTGCTTAAATTTCATCTTATGAATCATATTACAATAATAGATTCTCATAGAGGACTTATTGTACGCAAGACGTACACCAGAGGCCTCTACTGTGTACGCCACCAGCACGGACTGGATTTTATACGTCTACCAGGCGACATCTACGTCACAACCAAAGCTGGACTGTCCTTATTCTACTACACCAGTACGGTGCTTCGTGTACGGTTCGTCGTACGGTTCCCGATGTCTCGTCGGGTTGGTTCGTATGCACGTTCGAGTGTGTACAATCGGTGCAATATCTTCACTAAGTCCAGAGTGTCACGGCCGTCGAGCAGCTTCTTCCTAATAGACCGACGGTCGACGAGCCTCGGCTAACTTCACGCTTCTGAGTCGATGTCTCACCCAACCAGGAGGGCGCAGACGTCGAAAGGAGTGTAACTACGGCGTACTTTGGCGTAGTTACTCTAACTAAGGCTTTGTTCTATTGATGGCGATGTATCTCGATGTATAGCTATCTCTATTTGTCTTTTACTACTGACAACAATCAAGGATCGCTGAAGAACTTCAGCGATCTCCTCAGCTAATATTATCTATCCCTCCTAGACGTTCACCCAACCCTCTCGCGCTTTGACGTACTTCAACACACTTCGTCCAACTTCCCCGAACCCCGGCCATCCTCTTCCTCCTTTGCCTAACTCCACCTGACCTCGCCGCACTTCTGCTCCCATTGTCCCTACCTAGCCTAACTCCGTCTAACTTCGCCGTACTTCTGATCCCATTGTCCCTACCTAGCCTAACTTCATCTAACTTTGCCTTACTTCTGATCCCATTGTCCCTACCTAGCCTAACTTCATCTAACTTCGCCGTACTTGGTCTCAGGTGTCCTGAGTTACGTGTAGAGTGAGGAGGTTAAGTCGTGATGGGGGTTTTGATGGTCAAAGGAGGGTCATCGTTGGTGGAATAATCGAGGTGTCACGACGTAGTTCGTGACACAGAGGTACTGAGACTTTTAATCTGTTCAAATGTGTATGACGAGTACGATTACGATGATAGCAAGAATTGCATCAAAGACTACGGATGGTATCACATCTATAAACAGTTTCAAGACGTAGTTACATGGCATTACTTATCAACAACAAACCACGTCGTAACATCCCCGACAACCACCATCACCGACCCTCCTCTCACCATCACCAACTACCATCCGAAACACTGAGACCAACTACGGCGAAGATATGAGATCCTAGAGGGTATTTGTCACGACAACCCCGGCTAGCGGAGAACTACGGCGAAGTTAGAGGAAGGGAACCGAGGGGGAGCAGAGCAGGGAAAGTAGGCGAAGTTAGTCGAGGTGAGAGGAGTAGGATATTGGAGATATGGCGAGGTACGGCAAAGTTGAGCAAAGAGGACTGAGCGCAAGGCTGTGCAGGAGTTGAGGGACGTTCTATGAGACGAGAGGGGGAGTATAGATAGTTTACAGATTGCTGAACTTCTTCAGCGATCCTTGATGGTTGTCAGTGGCGAGCAATATATTCAGTAACTACAACCTTTGAGTTAAGGAGAGCTACCACCGAGCAGTTCGATGTACTACAGCGAAGTTAGCCGCAGTTCATTGCCAATCACCTTATCATTTACCACTCGACGTATTACTACAGCGAAGTTAGCCGTAGTTCCCTCGACGAGTACCCTGTCTGTCACGAGGACTGTCACAGCCGTCGAACAACTATCTTCTAACAAACCGACGGTTGACAAACCTCGGCTAACTTGACGCTTCTAAGTCAATGTCTCACCCAACCAGGAGGGCGCAGACGTTGAAGGGAGTGTAACTACGGCGTACTTCGGCGTAGTTACTCTAACTGGGGATTTGTTCTACTGATGGCGATGTATCTCAATTTGTATATATCTATCCCTATCTGTCTTTCACTACTGACAACAATCAAAGATTGCTGAAGAACTGTCACGACCTGTCCCTAGCAGATCTCTAAGACACAAGAGACAGGTGGACTGAAGTAGTTTACAAGCTTGAGCTACGACGAACGAAGTGTAGCTCGTAGACTTGTGAAGCTGGTCGGACAGCTGAGTGACTTGGAAGGATCTGGCAAGTCGAGATGATGAGGAGAGGGGTGTCGATAGTAAGAGAAGGTATGTTGAGGTCGAAGTCGAGTTGCAAGGTTAAGTCGAGATCTTTGAGGTGTGGCAAGAAAATATATTGATCCTTGAGAAAGAGGATCCTACAAGGGGGTTTATATAGACATTCTCCTCGAACAGATGGTATATCCAGTTTGTCCTTTTCCATCCTATGTCTACCATCTGTGTATACCATTTGGATGTCCCATTTGCGTATACCATCTGGCTATACCATTTGCCTATACCATCTGCTTATACCATTTGACTATACCATCTGCTTATCCCATTTGTATCTCCCATTTGTCCTTTACCAATTGTATCACACCATTTGGATATCCTGACGTATACAACTCCTTCTTCTATCATATGGGTTACGACAGGGTCGTAACAAGAACTTCAGCGATCTTCTCAGCTAATATTATCTATTCCTCCTAGACGTTCATCCAACCCTCTTGCGCTTTGACGTACTTCAACGCACTTCGTCCAACTTCCCCGAGTCCCCGGCCATCCTCTTCCTCCTTCGACTAACTCCGCCTAACATTGCCACACTTCTGCTCCCTTTGTCCCTACCTAGTCTAACTCCGTCTAACTTCGCCGTACTTCTGCTCCCATTGTCCCTACCTAGCCTAACTCCGTCTAACTTCGCCGTACTTGGTCTCAGATGTCCTGAGTTACGTGTAGAGTACAAAGGTTAAGGCGTGATGGGGGTTTTGATGGTCAAAAGAGGTTCATTGTTGGTGGAATAATCGAGGTGTCACGACGTAGTTCGTGACAAGGACCAACTAACCAGCATTGGCTTGATATAACAGTGCCCAACGTGACAGTGTTGTTAACCACTGTGACAAAAAGGCCTATTAATTGGCGGTTAACCCTGCCACCGATCGCTGGTTAAATACCCTTCCCCGACTTTTGCTCAACTTGTCACACGCTTTGTGACACTGTCTCAGGAGATATCGACACCATAGTCCAACGTAGTTAGCCAAGGTTTGTTGACCGTCGGTCAATAGAGAACAAGAATGTCACGGCCGTCGAGCAATTACTTCCTAATAGACCGACGGTTGACGAACCTCGGCTAACTTCACGCTTCTGAGTCGATGTCTCACCCAACCGGGAGGGCGCAAACGTCGAAAAGGAGTGTAACTACGGCGTACTTCGGCGTAGTTACTCTAACTAAGGCTTTGTTCTACTGATGGCGATGTATCTCGATTTATAGCTATCTCTATCTGTCTTTTACTACTGACAACAATCAAGGATCGCTGAGGAAGTTCAGCGATCTGTAAACTATCTATACTACTCCTCTCTTCTCATAGAACGTCCCTCAACTCCTGCACAGCCTTGCGCTCAGTCCTCTTTGCTCAACTTTGCCGTACCTCGCCATATCTCCAATATCCTACTCCTCTCACCTCGACTAACTTCGCCTACTTTCCCTGCTCTGCTCCCCCTCGGTTCCCTTCCTCTAACTTCGCCGTAGTTCTCCGCTAGCCGGGGTTATCGTGACAAATACCCTCTTGGTTCTCGTAACTTCGCCGTAGTTGGTCTCAGTGGTTCGAGTGGAGGTTGGTGGTGGTGAAAAGGAAGGTCGGTGATGGTGAAAGGAGGGTCGGTGATGGTGGTTGTCAGGGATGTTACGACGTAGTTCGTGACAAAGAAACGACGACCGTGACAGACAGCATATGTGATGGCCTTGATGAGGATAATGATGATGAGGGTTGATTTGAAGTAAGTAGTACTAGGATGCTAACCTGTCCAATTGACAGGCCCGTCTCCTTCTTTTTTGGTTTGTAACCCGTGAATCCGTGGCCTCTCTCTTCCTCTCAGACCCGTGAACCCGTAGCTACTCTCTCCTCTCTCTCTTTCCTCTCTCTCTCCCTATTCCATCTCTCTCCCTCTGTTCTCCCTCTCTGTTCTCTCTCTCTGTTCTCTCTCTCTGTTCTCTCTCTCTCTCTCTGTCTCTCTCTTTGTTCTCTCTCTTGCTGCCTCACTGTCTCGCTCTCTCAAAATCCTAGTTTATCGTCTCGCTTCCGGTCTGCGGGCGTCGCCGCTAGCCACGTGGTTTATCCCCCCAAGTTAGCTCGACATCTTCTTTTATTATAGTAGATGTCATCAAGAGGTCTTTTGTGAAGTGGCAAATGATATCTTGATCCTTGGTGAAAAGAAACTACAAAGTAGATAGGTGCAGTATTTATACTTTTTGAGGATGGTCTGATACACAATCAATATCATCTTTCCTCAACACTCCTCGTGTCTCCTTGACTCTCCTTGTGTCTCCTTGACTCTCCTTGTGTCTCCTTGTGTCTCCTTGTGTCTCCTTGTGTCTCCTTGTGTCTCCTTGTGTCTCCTTGTGTCTCCTTGTGTCTCCTTGTGTCTCCTTGTGTCTCCTTGTGTCTCCTTGTGTCTCCTTGTGTCTCCTTGTGTCTCCTTGTTTTTCCTTGTGTCACAGTATGTGGCGCTCAGGGTCATGGGTCACGACACTGTGTTAGCCGGTTGTGACAGCATATTCATAAGATGGGGGAGGATCCTCAATGTCATTGAGACTCTCTATTTCTGCCATGCTAAAAACAGGGTCTAGTACCTCTCTCTGTATGAATGTGCATGTCTTGCCCCAGATTATGTTGAGCTGTTGTTGCACCTCAATCAATACAGGATCAGGTGAGTGTGTGTTCATTTTTGTCCTGCAGAACTGTCCCAAGGCACTGACCAGATGAGGATCAAACTCCTGAACCCTTGAGTTACTTTGGACAACTTCCCATTGGATCTTCATGGGGTTTACATTGCCTGTCACTTCAATGGTCCGCTCCCCTTTGCTTTGTCGCCCCCATTTGAAATCCCATTCCAAGTCGTTACAAGTTTCTTGAATACTTGAAGGGTCTCCAAGGGGACTGCCTGTTAGGTACATTTGTGATTTCCAGAAGTACAGCTCACCACAAGATACCAACACGGTCCACCAAAAATTCAGCAAAGGTCTTCAGTCCCTCAGAGTGAGTGGAGAGTGCTGTTACTTCCTTCACCTTAGTAGTTGCAAGTATGAGTGCTTCCTCCTTTTGGGTACTGGAGTGTTTCTGGGCGTTCCAAAACTTCTCAGTGTGAGCACTGATCAATATGGAACAGAGGACATGGAGATGAGATATGATGAAGGTGAGATATTGTCACGAACTACGTCGTGACACCTCGATTACTCCACCAACAATGACCCTCCTTTGGCCATCAAAACCCCATCACGCCTTAACCTCTTTACTCTACACGTAACTCAGGACTTCTGACACCAAGTACGGCGAAGTTAGACGGGGTTAGGCTAAGTAGGGACAATGGGAGCAGAAGTACGGCGATGTTAGGCGGGGTTAGGCTAAGTAGGGACAATGGGAGCAGAAGTGCGGCGATGTTAGGCGGAGTTAGTCGAAGGAGGAAGAGGATGGCCGAGGGCTCGGGGAAGTTGGACGAAGTGCGTTGAAGTACGTCAAAGCGCGAGAGGGTTGGATGAACGTCTAGGAGGAGTAGATAATATTAGCTGAGAAGATCGCTGAAGTTCTTCAGCGATCCTTGATTGTTGTCAGTAGTAAAAGACAGATAGAGATAGCTATAAATCAAGATACATCGCCATCAGTAGATCAAAACCCTAGTTAGAGTAACTACGCCGAAGTACGCCGTAGTTACACCCCTTTCGACGTCTGCGCCCTCCTGGTTGGGCGAGACATCGACTCAGAGCGTGAAGTTAGCCGAGGTTCGTCGACCGTCGGTCTATTAAGAAGTAGTTGTTCGACGGCCGTGACAGTATCAAGGATCGCTCTTACCGACGACCCGTGCGAACCTCGGAGAAGTACGAAGATAATATGGAACCAGAAAGAAGAATTACACGAGGCATGAGTAGGGATGGAGACAGGATGGAGGAGAACGAGAGGAGAGCATTGGAGGAGCTTAGCAGAGCAATGGGGCAGGACCTTGGAGTTGAGGATAGTGTGGGGGGGTCAATTCAAGGAGATGAGTTCGTTCCACCGGTGCTTTCTAACCCTCCTTCTCCTCCGTCTAATGCTCTCCCACCTGTGGGATCCCCACTTGGATCAGACCAAACCCCACGCCCAAGAGAAAACACTGGAAGTACGGCGAACTTGGGAGAAGAAGGAACACAAGGGGTGGTGTTGGCCTTGATGCAGATGGTGGCGAATATGAACAAAGACATGATGGAGGAGAGAAGACGTAGGGAGGAATGGGAACAGAGAAGAGAAAGGGATACAGTGGGCGGGATTGCAGAAGGGATATCAGAAGGGGTGAGGTACGCCATGGGACGGCAAACTTCGGCGACCCCAAGCGTAGCGGGCGAACAACGGAAAGGGATAAAGCTACCTAACCCAGACCTATGGAGAGGAGATCGGAACAAGTTAACCGCCTTTCTGTCTGAGTGCGACGTACACTTCGAATTGAACTCTCATCTTTTCCCCGACGACACTAAGAAAGTCTTTTTCATGATCTCTCATCTACGCGAAACACCTCTTCTTGCAGTGCAGCCCGATCTATCCAAAAGACCTCTTCCTGAGTACCTCACGACACACGATCAGTTCGTTAAGTACCTCAAGACTAACTTTGGTGATCCAGACGAAGAAGGAACTGCGGCCCGACAACTTAACGACCTCAAGCAAACCGGGTCTGCTTCGGACTACTTCTCCGCCTTTCAGCGACATGTTGCGATTCTCAAGTGGTCTGATGATGGAAACCTAGTTGACCGAGCCAAGAAAGGACTAAAATCGCACCTTCTAGATGAAATCGCAAGACACGGTAGATCGTTTGGGACTGTAAAAGAGCTATTGGAGTTTGTGATTCCCTTGGACAACCGCCTGTGGAGGAGACAAGTGGAGAAGGAGGCAGAGAGGAAAAGGGAAGGAGGGATAAGGACAACGACAGTGGTGGAAAGTCAGAGGACGGAGAAGAAAGAAGAGAAGAAATGGGAAAAGGGGCAACCTTCGGCGCAGGGTGGTGCCCAGGCGGCTATGAGGTCGACGGTGGTAAAGAGTACACCGTCAAACATCGACGAAGTTCGCCGAAGATGGCCTAGGCCGAGCTCCGATCTGAGGGAGACAAGGAGGAAGGAGGGGAAGTGTACCGAGTGTGGTGAAGCAGGACATTGGCTGAAGGAATGCCCTGTAAGGGAGGCTAAGGTTAAGGTTGGACTGTTGCCTCCATGGGGGGAGAAGTTCGGAGAACGTGGTGGAGGATCGGGAGGGAACGCAGTACCTCTCGGACAGAGGAGGAACTTGAATGCGGTTGGAGGAGAAGTAGATTTGGAAGAGGACCAGGGAAAAGAAGAGGACCTGTCGCAGTAGGCGAGGCTCGGCGGGTCCGCCATATTCTCTCGGCCACCATTCCCAAACCCATAAAAGAAACACAGCTGATGGAGCCAGAGGATTGTGAATACAAAAATACACCACTCAGTACCCCTTGTTCATGCAATGTCGATAATCATCTCCTCATCCCTTCCGTTTCCAGAGATCAACCTAAATCGGACATTTTCATTAATGGAATGAAGCTAACTACGCTCTGGGACACCGGGGCTACTTGTTCATATATAAGTCCTAGAGCGGCGACGAAGATAGGCGCAGAAAGGAGACAATATCAGGTGAGCGTACCCGTTCACATGTTCGACGGCTCGGTGAGTGTCGCTGGACCCATCACCGAGTTTGTCGAAGTCGGATTTAGTTTGACGAAGGACGCCGAAGTGCGATCTGTTTGTCTCGATGTAACAACCCTCTGCGACGCAGATGTTGTGATAGGGTGGGATTGGATGAGGAAGGAAGGGGTTGTCCTTGATGGAAGAGACAACTCGGTGAAATTTCCCATCCCAACCCCACCAAGTGCGGCGAAGTTAGCGGCCATAGGGCTGCCGACTCTGACGGACGCGATAGACCGCCGCGGCGAAGATGAGCTTGAAGAGCTGAGCCCGGAGGAACAAGACGAGTTGTTCCAGGTAGTTCCTGAACAATACCACCAGTACATTGACGTTTTTAATCCGAAGAAGGGAGGAGAGACCCTTCCCCCTTCAAGGTCCTACGATTTGAAGTTTGAGCTTAAGGAGGGGGCGAACCTTAAGGTCGCCTCCCTCTATGCTCAAGGAGAAGATCAGAGACGCGCGCTGAGAGACATACTAGATCGCGAAATCGCCGCTGGCCGAATTCGGGCAAGTAACTCGCCATACGGCTCACCAATGTTTATGATACCGAAGAAAGCCGAAGGACAGTGGCGAATGGTCATCGACTATCGAAAACTGAACGAAGCGACCATACCAGATGCCTACCCTCTCCCTCTAATAGGTCAAATTACCGAAGAACTTGGAAAAGCAAGGTATTTCAGCAAACTAGATCTAATTGGAGCATACCAATTGTTGAGGGTGACAGAGGGACATGAACACCTGACGGCGTTCAGGACACAGTATGGTATGTTTGAATCTCTGGTTGTTCGTGATGGGCTGCGAAACGCCCCCGCGGTCTTCCAACACTTCCTAAATGAGGTGTTTAGAGAGCTACTAGGGAATGGAGTCGTGGTCTACATTGACGATATCCTCATTTATGGGAATACGTTGGAGGAATTACGAGGAACTACGGCGAAGGTCTTTGAGGTACTGCGGAAGGCGAGCCTGTACGTGAAAGCTAGTAAGTGCGAGTTCGAAAGAGATTCGGTGGTGTTTCTGGGTTTCGTGGTATCCTCTAAAGGTGTATCGGTGAACCCAGAATACATTGATGCCATCACTTCTTTCCCACGTCCTAAGAATCTACGAGAGTCAAGGGGATTCATTGGAGTTGTAAGCTACTACAGGCGCTTTGTCCCCAACTTCTCGAAGATTGCTAGACCTATCAATGACTTGACAAGGAAGGAGGTACCATTTGTATGGGGAGTCGAACAGGAGTCAGCCTTCAAAGAGTTGAAGGCTAGGATGTGTACTGCGCCGGTGTTAGCCCATTTTGACCCTACATTGAAGACGATATTACAGACAGATGCGTCGTTCTTCGGCTGGGGGTTCATAATTTCGCAGATCAACACGGCTGGTCAAGAACACCCGGTAGCTATTGAGTCTGGTGCTTTCAACACAGCTCAACTGAATTATACGGTAGGAGAAAAGGAGTTCCTCGCTGTAGTGGAGGGTTTCAGAAGAAGGAGACACTTATTATTGCAGGTGGAAACCACAGTACTTACCGACCATCTAAACCTTACCTACTGGATGGAACCGAAACAACTCAGTCCTCGGCAAGGTAGGTGGGTAGAGGAGCTAGCTAACTTCAGGTTTAAAATGGTTTATCGGCCAGGAACCCAGGCAAGTCTTCCAGATGGATTATCTAGACGGGCGGACTATCATTCCGGGAAAGGAAGTACCATGGTACAAGAGAGCAACCTTATCCAAGGTCTGCCGAAGTTCGACGAAGTTGACGCCACCACGTCGGAGTTGCGTCACCTCCTTCGAGCATTGCAAGGGACAAGGGAGGTAAAGGAAAATGATCTTGTGGACCCTATGGATCTAGTACTTGGAGTTCAGGAGGACGAAGACATAGAAGGGGTCAGAGAAGAATTATTAGGAGTCGTTTGCGCTGAGTGTTCTCATCCTACGTGTAACGATAACGTGCAGGAACCAGGATCAATCACCGAACTACGCCGTAGTTCGCGGTCTCCTCTAATCCTTCGTGGGGGGTGGAACTCAAGAGGTTTCCTCACATTCGACGATCGCATTTATGTGCCGAACTACGCCGATGCTCGGCTGAAGATCATGAAGATGCGACATGACTCAGCCTTGGCCGGTCATCCAGGTTCGGCGAAGACTCTTGAACTAGTCCTGAGGGATTATGTCTGGGTTGGAGTAAGGAAGGATGTCGAAGATTATGTTGCTGGATGCGCGGTATGTCAGAGAGCGAAGACTAACAGACAGAAACCTCATGGGGAGCTTAAACCACTGGAGGTAGCTACGAAACCTTGGTCTAGCATCTCGATGGATTTTATCGAGGAGCTGCCAAATTCCCATGGATATAATTCCATCCTGGTAGTGGTGGATCGGTTGACCAAATGGGCCATTTTTATCCCGACTACGACGAAGTTAACCGCAGCCGGCCTATCAGAGTTGATATTGGACTATGTGGTGGCCCAGCATGGGTTGCCAGAGAATATAGTATCGGACAGGGGATCGAAGTTTACCTCCAAGTTCTGGAAGAATTTGACCGATAGTCTCGGAATAAGACTACATCTCTCTACTGCATATCATCCACAGACTGACGGACAGACCGAACGAACCAACCAGTCTTTGGAACTGTATCTTCGAATCTTCACCTCCTATCAGCAGAACGACTGGTCAAAGCTACTCGCTCGAGCTAGCTTTGCTTACAACAACACCCAGCACTCTGCGATAAACAAAACCCCATTCTATGCGAACTATGGATATCACCCTCGTTGGGCTGAAGAGATAAAGGCTAGCGAGGTCGAAGTGCCCGCTGCTACGGTGGTGGTAAAAGATTTGACTGAAATACACAAAGATTGTATCGAAGGAATTGAGAAAGCTAATGAGAAGTACGCCGAAGGATACAATAGGAAACACCGGACTACGCCGAACTTCGCGGAAGGAGACCTAGTGATGCTGTCGTTAGAGAATATTAAGACGAAGAGACCAATGAAGAAGTTAGATGTTAAGCAAAGTGGGCCGTACAAGGTAGTACGGCAGGTAGGTTCTCATGCTTGTAAATTGGAATTACCAGGAACGATGGCAGGTATCCATGATGTATTCCATGTCTCCTTGCTCCGTCCTTATCACCCTCCAATATTTCCTGGTCAGCAAGCGGAGCCACCTGGGCCAGTAGAAGTAGACAATGTGGGAGAGTCTTGGGAGGTAAAGGATATTGTGGACTCTAGAGTAAATAAGAGGTCAGGAAAGTTAGAGTACTTGGTGGAGTGGTTAGGTTACGAAGGAACAGACGATTCAGTATCATGGGAACCAGTGGAGAACGTCGATGGAGCTGATGACATATTGGCGAAGTTCCACGAGCTTCACCCTACTAAGCCGAAAGAAGGGCGACTGCGAAGGACTAGGAGATAGAACGTACTGCATACAACATAGGATTACAGCTACGTACCGCTCACTTGTCCTTACTCTTACCCTTACCTTTTCCTTTTCCTTTCTCCTTCGATCTACTCGGTCCCGCGGGATTAGTGTGGAGGCTACCGATGACCGAAGGTAGATCGAGAGTCTCAGACGGGAACGCAGTAGAGAGAGAAGCATTCCATGCCCGATTCATAGCCCCAAAGAAGTCACCGAAGTCCTGGACATCTCGAGCAGCTTGCATGCTCGGAGTCCTCCACAGAGAACGTATGGTCCGTAGACACTCGAAGGGAAGACTGAGGAGGTCTAGAGCAGTCTGGGCGGAAGCTGGGACACGGGAACTACTACGGCGACCTAACCAGTCAAGGGACGGTGGTGGCTCATACGCCATAGGAGTGACTAGGAAGGGGGTGTCGAACAGTCTTCGGCGAACATCGGCTATCTCAGTAAGGCTTCGGCGAGAGACGTCCGCTAACCTTGTCCTTGCTTCGTCGTCCAGAGCCCCAGTGTTGACTACATCTACTAACGCCGCAGTAAGATTGTTTAAAGCGTTAGCTTGACGAGAAGAGAAGTCAAGCAGGAGAGATGTATCATTTCGGGCAGCCTCAAGCTGAGTAGTGAGACCGAGGACGAGAGAACGATAAGTGGCGAATTCCTTTTCGTCCTCAGGAATACGGACGTCCAGGGAGATACGAGGGTGGACGAGGGACAACCGGGGAGCAGAGGGACCAGCACGCTGAGTATCTTCACCTTCCACATCACCATCATTGAAGGCAACCTCCTTCTCTTTAGATTTCCCTTTTGATTTCTTTAAAGAAGACTTCGGTGTCTTCTGGGGAGCAGAGGGAGGGGTGACGGGAGGGGCCGCCGAAGTGGCCGGAGGAACAGAAGGACGCCGACTTCGGGTGCTGTGAGCCGGGGGAGAAGCTACCACTGGAGAGGACGGACGTGGCGCCGAAGGACGAGAGGCCGAAGAACGAGAGGCCGAAGGACGGGAGACCGAAGGAGCAGAGGCCGAAGGACGGCGAGAAGACGAAGGAGGAACAGCCGGGAGACGTGATGGGCCGGCCACAGGAGCGAAGGGCGACGGCGACGGAGGCGACGGGCGGAGGTCCGGCGAAGTACGGCGAACCGACCGGAGAGACGAAGGAGGTACCCGCGAGCGGGGGACAGACGCTGGAGTCTGAGGAGGGGGGAAGGGAGAAGCGTCGAAGGGACGGGGCGGGATGTCCCGGGCAGAGGAAACGGGACAGAAGGAGCAGGGGCCAGACGTGCATGAAGCACAACGGAGGGCCTTGTTGTGTGGCCTGACTGCCTTGAGGCAGGGCCAGTTTGGACGATTATACGTGATAATCTCACGTCTACTAATTAGCAGGAGTAACTTCGGCGTAGTACGAATAGGTGGACTCACCGGCAACGATCACACGCTTCGTCAACACCAACCGCGATCCAACGACCAGGCTCGGACTTCATCTTCTCCCACAAGTACTCTTCTTCCCGCAGTGATCTCTTCACCCGTTTGGGCGAAGGCTCCCCTCTGGGAGAAGGGGGGGGAGCAGCGACGGGGGCGGCGGGAGCAGGACCGGCGGCGGGAGCAGGACCGGCGGCGGCAGCAGGAGCGATGGCGGCGGCAGCAGCGGCAGCAGCGGCGGCAGCGGCGATGGCGTTGGGGGGGGGGAGAACCCCGGAAGAGGAAGAAGAAGAGGAAGAAGAAGAAGAGGAAGAAGAAGAAGAGGAAGAAGAAGAAGAGGAGAGGGAACGGCGTCGTTTCTGGCCCACAATTTGAGCAGGGGGAGGGGCAGGAGCGGCTGCGAGTTAGCAATGTCTTGGAGAGCTAAAGAACAGATAAGATAAACAAGGCCAAGTTCGGCGAAGGTGTGAGAGGTTGGACGAAGAACTCACGCTCAGGACTATCTACGTTGTTGTCCTCTACACTAACCGCCACCATATCATCATCCGAGTGTTCCTCTAACTCGGTTTCACCCTCCGACACGATCCTATCATCCTCATCACTATAATCACCCCCTTTTCCTTCGAAGTCTGACTGATCGTCCGACTCCGAACCACTGAGCGACTCCTGGTCGGAGGAGGACGGAGACTCACCAGGACGAAAGGCGGGCGTCCTGCGGCGAGGGCTGGCGGCAGGAGGGGAAGCAGAGCGAGAACCAGGAGGAGGAGAAGCAGAGGGAGAACCAGCGGGAGGACCGGCGGGAGGAGAAGCGGAGCGAGGAGGCGGGACATCGCCAGACGGCTCCCCCAAAGAAAGGGTGCCGAGGCCGAGGGAGGAGACTTGGCGAGATCTGTCGCCGAAGGAAACTGAACATCAGCCAAGTCCGGCGAAGTAAGGTAAGTGTCGAGGAATAACTCACGAGCAGACGACACCATACCACCAAAGTTCCTCATGGCGGCGAAAGGGTTAGATGTAGGAGTAGAAGGGGCCATGACGTTAAGATATTTAAATGAGAATAAAACTCGAGGCGATGATTCAAGGTAACAAATCTGTTTTCTAGGTAAGAGAGATAGAAAGTTTTGAAAGCAGATGGGAAAAAGAGAGAAGGTCGACGAACTGCTCAGTATTTAGTATAATCAAACCTAACCCCTCGTCGTCAACATGCAGCAAACTTCGCGTTTCATCAACAAAAGGCATCGCAGGGACGATCAAAATTCCCACGCTATAGTGTCTCATCTCAATATAAGCGAGGGTTACTTCGACAAACAACGGTGTTGTTCGGCTGCCATTCAGGAAGCGTGTCTCACCTACAAAAGACACAGGGCTTCTTACGGCAAACCTCGACGAAGTTAGGGGAGTCTCATTGTCGGGTTCTGGAGTGAAAGGAGGCCCAACTACGAAGTGCGGCGCAAAGAGCAGAAGAGTGGAGGATGGTCATGGGGAGGGAGAGAATGGGGTACTACGCTGCTAAGTTCTCTTGCCACGACAGAGGTGTAATCGCTCACGAGGACGTTCGCGGCTAAAGAAGGGGGCGACTGTCACGAACTACGTCGTGACACCTCGATTACTCCACCAACAATGACCCTCCTTTGGCCATCAAAACCCCATCACGCCTTAACCTCTTTACTCTACACGTAACTCAGGACTTCTGACACCAAGTACGGCGAAGTTAGACGGGGTTAGGCTAAGTAGGGACAATGGGAGCAGAAGTACGGCGATGTTAGGCGGGGTTAGGCTAAGTAGGGACAATGGGAGCAGAAGTGCGGCGATGTTAGGCGGAGTTAGTCGAAGGAGGAAGAGGATGGCCGAGGGCTCGGGGAAGTTGGACGAAGTGCGTTGAAGTACGTCAAAGCGCGAGAGGGTTGGATGAACGTCTAGGAGGAGTAGATAATATTAGCTGAGAAGATCGCTGAAGTTCTTCAGCGATCCTTGATTGTTGTCAGTAGTAAAAGACAGATAGAGATAGCTATAAATCAAGATACATCGCCATCAGTAGATCAAAACCCTAGTTAGAGTAACTACGCCGAAGTACGCCGTAGTTACACCCCTTTCGACGTCTGCGCCCTCCTGGTTGGGCGAGACATCGACTCAGAGCGTGAAGTTAGCCGAGGTTCGTCGACCGTCGGTCTATTAAGAAGTAGTTGTTCGACGGCCGTGACAGATATACTGACCTTATACTGCCATATCAGGAGTTGGGGCAAAGGATGTCTGCTTGTATAATCACCGTGTAGCCAGGTCACGAGGTCTTGAAATTGATCTGAAGGAATTTGGCGTATGCTTACTTGAAATGCCCTTTGTTTCTGACGTGTACAGCAGTAGTTCATAGGTGCCTGACTGCTCTGCTGAATCCTGTCATGGATCAGTTGGGAGACATTGTACACAGTCAGACCTGTCCCCAGCACATTTCTGACAGATTGGTCATCGTCACATTCAGAAAGCTCGAGGTCAGTGGTAATGATTTCCCAAGAGCTAGTGTTTCCATAAGTACTGCACTGTCAGTGCCTACAAGCCTGGGGACACATACCTGGCGTGTGCCTGCATTGCTTCCGCCACTGACCGGGGGGATATATGTGTGTTCAAGTTCTTGGCATGGACGGGAGGTTCTGAGAAAAGTGCTCTTATCTTGGCTGGGAAACACCCATTGGTTGCTTTAAAGTCAGAGATCACTTGTCCTGACCTGACCAGAGAGATGCTTGCAACATCAAAGTTACCACACTTATATGGTAAGCCATTGTAAACCCTTGGGTCATATGACGGCTTCTCAATTGTCTCGACAATTCCGGAATCAGTGTTAATCTAAGAACGTGAGCCAAATGAGGTATACCAGTACGGAACATCTCACCTGAATCAGCAAGAAACGTGGGTCAATATCCACTGTCTCACGTTGTCCATCATCGATGCCGCCCGAGGGCTCATTTGCGAGGCCATGGACTGCAGTGTGATGTGGAACCAGGCCTACGAGAGCGTCTCTGAGATCAGTCAATCGATCAACCATTGAATACGTGGTGGATCATTCAGGCAGGCCAGTCTATGTAAGCTGGACATGGATGGTGATATAAAAGGGGTGTGGGAAAGGTGGATTTGAAGGAAAAGGGAGGAAAGCGGCTTCGATCGGAGCGGTGCGTGTGAGTTTTTCGGTCTTAGAACGATTTCCACTCCCTCGCGTGGAAATTAAAGCTGTGTTCGTATACGGGACTAGTACATCCCGACGGTCTCGGGTGTTGAGGGGATGTATGAACTGTATGATGGGCGGTGAGCCAAGGAATCGGTTGTTGAAATGAAATGCTGAGGTTGTGAACCCGCGAGCCAAGGACCGTGGGATGGACGTTTCGGTTCGGAGGCGAGTATCGTGTCCGGGTCTTGTGGGGCATCTGATACGAGTACCATTACCTCGGGGCTTGCATGTTTGCTTCTGAGTACTCTTTAGCGTAGCTTATGCATGTTTAGACCTGTCCCGTCGCTTTCTTCTTGATCAAATGAGGACCATGGCACGGGATACATATGACGATATTCATATCATAGACGTAGGATGGATAGTACGAGTACGAGTACGACTCTCTTTCGCGCGGGTGGTTCAGGGTTCACCCCACATGCACACACTTTCCTTCTTTCCTTCCTTCTTTCCTTCACTCATCTCACCTAGGCCACCTATGCTTATCATACATATCCTCTTTCTATAATCACGCCGTCTGCTCTCACATTCCTTGCATTTATACCATCTCCTCTTTTCTCGTCCTCGACATTGATCGTCCTACCAGCGATTCCGACTCAACCAGGAAATTCATCCTTTTTTTTCTTGGCCACACAAAAGACCAACAACAAGACGCGTCCTTTACTCTGTTTCACCCATCCTAATGTCCGCATGACATCTTCAATTCTTATTTCAACGCTCCTTTATAACTCTCACCATGCTCTTAGCATCTAGATCCACCGCGCCTTCCATCACCTCACCTCTTCTCGCTTGGCCCTCTCAACCTTCGGCTAGGTCATCCCCCCTTTCAACACCTTCACCTTCTTCAGACACCTTCGATCATGATCTCGTCCATCCGAGGTATGCCAACGGATCCAGTAGCAGTGCCAGCCTAGCCACATTTGGTAACGCGAGAGGAATGAGCATGCTGGGAGATAGAGAGGCAGGATCTAGATCATCTTTACCCTTCACCGAGAGAACGAACGATCAACAGTTTTCCGAAATGCCAGTGGTCAGGATCGAAGATGAGGATATGGTGGAGAGAAAGTATGGTCCGCCTTCGAGACCTTTATCTCCTCATCAACTAGGACGTATAGCTCAATCTTTCGGTATCGTCATGCCAAATCTTCCACGCTCGCCATCTTTCACCTTCCCCACACTCGCCAGTCCAACTCTATCGGCAGTTTCTACCGGTTCAAGTAGACATAATCGATTCTTACCGACTCCTGTACCGGCTAGAACACCTTATCTTCTCACTGTCATCCCGCCGGCCTTTCTACTACCGAACAAGCCCAGCACATCAAATGATGCAGAACAGAGGGTCAAACGGTGGAAGAGAGGGAGATTATTGGCCTTGCAACCTACTCTCGAGGCAATGCTCAATTCCATAGCTCGAGAGTATGGTTTACCATCTACCACTGGGATATCCTTGTTCCTAGCCCACAAACCTATTTCGAAAGGCAAAGAGCCTGATTCGTCCTCACTAACGTCTCTCGATTCCGACGACCCTGGTCCTCTCATTTCGTCAAGCACATGGTCCACTCTTTTTTCGATCTACCTCCACTCTACCCCTTCCTCGCGCTCTTCCACCCCAGCCCATACGCCCGTCAAAGGACAAAGTCCTTTTGCCCGGGACCTGCCTTTCCCCGCAAGTCCCCTTTCGCTCGTTGGAACCTCAAACAAGGCACGATTACGGGGTGCCTCTGCAGAGCCGCAACCTTCTCCTACCAAGAGAGCACAACCTCGATCGGCAGAACCAGCCGCTGGGTTTATGCTTGATATGCCTCCCACACCTGCCTCTACTGGCATGACTACCGAACCTGACGGTTCTAGTGCAATGGCCACTCCAGTAGTAGGTGCTGTGGAATTTGACATCGACCCCGATGTCGCTACATGGTTTACAGAATGGCGGCGGACAGGAGTACATCGACGCAAAGCATCTACATTATCTGAAACGTCTGGTTTACGTGAATTTCGACTTCGACGATCTACTCCCCCAGATGTGATCCCCCGCTTCCTTCGAGAATTGGAGACGCATCCCTCGTCGTCATCAGCAACGTCCGATTCCCCAGCGTTAGAAGATGATGACTCAACATCCTCACCTTCCGCCTCACTCGAGCCACATTCAATTGAACAGAATGACCATGACCCGTTGGCAGACCTCTTCCCTTCTGCTGCTTCGGAATTTGCAGCGTTGAGAGCTTCTAGGACTTCGCAAGAACATCGGTTGTCCATTCAAGATATTGGAGTGGATCGCGCTGTGAGCGCCTCAGCCAGCATGAGCTATTTCACGGATGTGGAGACGTCCAGTGGTCATGGGAACGGGGATAATGGCGAAAAGACAGAAGAGGAAGTCATGGAAATGCTCACTCCCCTTCCGAACGGGCTGCATCACGGGGATTTTGCACAGATGCAACGTCAAATGATCGACGATGGTGATAAAAGAGGAAGTGGTTTGGTGATGTCTGAGCAATTGGACACGCTGGAGAAGAGTGAGTCTTCTTGTTGTCTGTTCCATGACACTTCCATGTTCGGTGTTAATCACCTCATTTCGCCGGTGGACTCCGTCCTGAACACAGCTGACAAATAGTCATGCGTCAACTGTCACCCCGAGAAATCAGACTCACCTCGCCAAGAGAGATGACACCTCGTATGGCGTCCAAGATTGCCCATTTACAATATCCTGCTCCTCCTGGTTCAAAACCTAAACCAGCATCTTCACCCTTAGCCAACGGATTTACCGACTCCCCTCCCCATCCTTCTTCAAAACATCGTTATTCTCTGGCTCCCGCTTTCGAACCCACCACTCAAGTTCGCATTCCATCATCAAACCAACCCCCATCCCCCTCACAAGAACAACTAGCAACGTTACAAGATTCTCCCCGTCCTTCTTGGCCAACAGTCCCTTTCTCTCGCCCAGAACTACCCGCATCTCCAGATATCAACAAAATCTTCGTAGTCCCTACTATAAACGGTCTTTCCTCTCCTATTTCCGTTTCTGACGAAACTCTCAGACGAATGCAAGTGGATTCACCGCCTGATAAACCTTCTGAATGGCGTCCTCGTCGTCCACAAAGACCACCATCACCAAATCTTCACATCCATCGACCTATGCCTCAATCTCTCTCTCCGGAGCTCGTCCATATTCTCCGGTCTCCGGAACGGGAACAAACATCACCGAACAGTGTTACCTCACGATCACCTAATGAGCGGGAGAAAGAAAAAGAAAAAGATAAAGATCGTCGACGATTAGGTAGAACGGCTAGTGTATCTTTGAAAGGACTTCGACAACAAATGTCAGCCAAGAATCTAAACGTCATTTGGAAACGGGATGATAATCCTGTTGTACCTTCTCTTCCTTCTCGGTCAGTATCAGATTCTCAACCTGTTGGATTATTCAAAAACAATGTGAACATCGATTCGGAAATATCATCATTCCCGAGTTCACTGTCTTCCAATTCGAAATCACCTACGGAAGCAAAACAATATACAGATTTATTACCCAGTCCAACTTCTCCATCATCCATTACCACTTCCACGAAAACAGGAGGCTTCAGTAGAATTCTTCAATCTGGATTTTCTTTTCATCGTAAAGCCATTTCTGTTGATAAACGTCCAGACAAAAGAGTTTCTAAAAACACATCCAACGGACCTAAAGATATTTCTGCCCCGATATTATCTTCTTTCCAGAAAGTCTCATCGGATCAGGTGGAAATGACCTCCCCACGACTAGGTCCTACAGACCAACAGAGTACTCCGAAATTGGGTCATTCACCCAGGTTGAGACAAACGGGTTTACCGACATCCCCCGCTTCACCGAAGAATCTCAGGAGAAAACCGGTACCAACGGAGGGAAATGTGAAAGAGAGTAGATCGTTGGCTAGTATGGCCAGTTTCGTATTGGATGATCCACCAAAGAGAAGACAGATGCAGAATGGACAAGGGAGAGAACAAAAGGATGGACAGATTGAAGGGTCTGGTCAAGGGAGAACCATGGGTTTGGCGGTTTAGATCATATTTTGTAATTGAGGGTTTGTTACCATGTAGAACAATTTTTTTTGGGATGTTGGGTAAATGTGAGTGAGTGTGAGGGATATAATGTGAGGGATTATTTTCATGCATCATGTTTTGATGGGGACAAAGTCTCTTTTTGTTGACCTTGTATTTTGGTTTTTCATCTATTTATTTCAAATATTTTTGGAAGATGAGATGTGAATCATGCAATGCAAAATATAGTTTTAATATTCAAGAATGAAATAATCTCTCAGTATTCTCCCAACATACCCTAGCGAGATATTCCAAAGTTACACCTCTTATCTTAGCGACGATATGAGCTATCGAAATTAAATCTGAAGGTTCTTGTCGACCTTTGATACCGGTATCCGCTGACCAAGATTTATGATTCACCTTTTTGAGTTGTGCTGAGGTGGGGGGAAGAAAAGGGTAAGAAGCGTGTGTAGATGTTATGGAACACCATGGGGAGTCTGGAAAGTCAGCTGTTGTTCTCCCCCGTACTGTCCATCTTACAATCTTCTCTGTCATACGACATCTATGTACCCTCATGTGAAGCGTAAGAGAGTGTCATTTTGATATTTGTGAAACTGCGCATGGGAAACGGGTGATATGATGATGTGAATGACCCGTTAAATGGAATGGAGTTTAGTAGCTACAAGATAACATTGGGCTTTTCTTTCTGAATATGGCGGAGTGGAAGTAGTAGTTAAGGAAAACTCACCAGTCTCAAGTAATATACGATTTTCTGGAATTTCTCGAACTACATCTAAACCCTGGGATAACTTCAGAGCGCAACCGTTTATACCGATATACAAACCTTGCTCAATCTATCATCAGTCCTTCCATCTCACTTCGACAGGTAAATCAGAAACCTCAGTCCGTTAACGACGTCAACATCTTTCAAAACGACTCACCTTGCAACATAATTCAAATGATGAAGTGAACGTGAAGATCTTTCTGTTCCAAGGATGAATAGTATGAAGAGGAACACGATAAAGTATGTCAACTCACAAGCTCATACATCTCTTCCTTCGTTCCAGTAAAAGAATGAATCACACCTCTCCAACTTTCATCCCATCCTACTTCTCTCAAAATCCGCATCAAGTCGACATGCGCTTCTGAAGATCGGGAATGTAAGAAAAGTGGAAGATTGAATTCCTTTGCCCAACTCAAGAGTTTGGGAAGGTATCGTAATTGAGTTTCACGGGGAGAATGATGTAATCTATCATAATCTTTTTGATGAGCTCATATCATGTTGGCAACTGATGACTGAGGCTTACCAAGTCCAATTTCACCAATGGAGATTATACGTTTACTACCCCCTTCTCCTCTGTCGATCGCGATTAATTCTCTCAATTTTGATAAGTAATCTTCTGGACCGGAAGGATGGTTTGAAATTTCTGATGTTGATGTGGGATGTATTCCTGCAGTACAATGAAGGTCTGCTCGTCAGTATTGAACTTTTATGATATTTGAGGAACGGAAGAGCTGTTTTGAGCCGGGGAAAAACACACCATACTTCTTGGCTAAGTCTAAAGCCGCTCGAGACTCAGACAAAGATGTTCCAGTGATGAGCATTCGAGATATTCCGCTGGATCGAGCACGGGAGATCACATGGTCAAGATCGGGATCATGTCGGGTTTTGCCATGGTAGATGCCTTGAAACATCGGATCGGTAAAATTGACGGCGATGTCTAGGGGTCAGCTTGAGTCAGGATTACCTCGCGGGGGAGATTAACCTGCGAAACGGATACTTGATGGATTCGGTGATACTGTAGCCATCGCTCTGAGTCTACGGGGGAGTATGGAGCGTAGGAGAGACAGCTTGGATGCTATACTCGAGTATGATGGTTGAAGATGGCAAAAGGATGCGACTGAGCTTGGTGGACATCCAAAGTGGAGGTTGAAATGCCGTAAAACACCGGCGTGTGGCAGAAATATCTCACCCCTTCTCCTGCTTTCCACCTTCCACTCCAGCTCACTCACTCACCAGAGTTAGTATACTCTACTCTGGCATTTCTTCCCTTGTTTCTCAGTTGTCCCATCCTTCCTATTCCTCCAGATTCTGACCCAAGATGTCAGACGAACCATCATCCTCCCTCGTCACAAACCTTTCCTCTCGATTTCCTCTCACTGTCCCTATACCAACCCCTCTCACCCACCCACATCTCATTTCCCATGCCGATCTGGCGACAGAAGAAGATCTTCTCCACAATCCTGACAACCTTAGATCCTGGCTCTCCTACATTGGTCAAATCAAAGACAGAATATCCAAAACCCTCCCACTTGCTCCCGACACTCCTTCACCGGAAGAACAACTCCTTGGTCCACTTTCATCCCACGTTGCAAGAGAAGGACTTCAACAATTAGTCAGTATATACGAACGTGCTCTCGCCGTCTTCCCGTCCAGCTTCAAGCTTTGGAGGGGATACATAGTGACAAGACAAGCTTACGTTCTCGGAGAACCTACGGAACAAGCCAAAAAGGCTAGACAACAACATGCGAAGCGGGGTGCAACGTACAAAACGAGCGTCACTGAGATGCTTGATGGTGCCGAAGAAGAATTTCAATGGGAAGGAGGTTTAGATGGTGTGGTAGGATATCAAGAATGGCGTAGTCTGTTTGCGGTAGGGGAGAGAATGTTGGGTTGGTTGAGTCATCTTCCCGTACCTTGGTTATTGCATCTCTCGGTGTTATTACATCCGAAATGTCCAGCACCGTTCAAGTGGACATACGCAAGGAGAACTTTCGATCGTGCTTTGCGTACCTTACCACCTAGTTTGCATGCTAGAGTGTGGGGTCTCTATCTAAGATGGGCGGAGATGGTAGGTGGAGAAGCGGGGGAGAGAGTATGGAGACGATTCCTGAAAGTAAGTCAACCAGGCTGTGACGCAGTGATGTAGCTTAATGTCAGGCGGATAATAGTCTCACAGAAAGACATATTTCATTTCTACTCGATTCTAAACCTCCTCAACCTCTTACAGCCGCCAAGTATTTGCTACTGTTGGCCAGAAGAGCGGCCAAGAGTACTTACATTCCCTTGGACGGAAAATCGCCATATCAACTTTTTGTCGATTTCATGGAACTCGTGGAGAAATACGCCGAGGATGTGGGAATGACAGAAGAGGAGACTTTGGCTATCCGACCTGCTCAGAGCACAAGTGACGCTGCGCCTATGACTCATGGGGAGCAGCAGGTTAGAGAACAACAAGAGCCGGAAAACCAATCTGCAAGTGTGGAAGGGCGACTGATGCGGATCGCCGGCCCACCTATACCCACAAAGTCAGGTCAATTGGTCAAGCCGAAGAATGCTGTCACGAAGACACCCAAAACGGAGGACGAATCTATTGAAGATGAAGATACCGACCCTTCCAATCCCCGTTTATTGGACGTCGAGCATATCGTGGAAAGGGATGGTTTACAGGTGTACAAAGATCAGGCTGGTCGGTTATGGACAGGTCTCGCCACGTATTGGATAAAACGAGGGGAGTTTGAACGTGCCACCGCGACATTTGAACGAGGTTTAGCTGCTGTCGTGACTATCCGTGACTTTACACAGATCTTTGATGCCTACGCCGAGTTTTCCGAGACGATGATATCCACCTTGATGGATGCACTAGCCGACGAGGATAACTTGGAGGATGAAGAGTTTGATGCGGAGGAAACGGAGAAAGAGTTGGATGAACGTATGAAAGCTTTCGAAGAGCTCATGGATCGAAGACCTTTCCTTGTCAATGAAGTTTTACTTCGACGTAATCCCAACGAAGTCATCGAATGGGAGAAGCGAGTTGCTCTCTTTGGAGATAATGATGAAAAAGTCATTGAGACTTACCTCAAAGCTTTGGAAACTATAAATCCTCGTAAGGCCACAGGTCCTCTTTACCCTTTGTACGTCAACTTTGCCAAATTCTATGAAGAAGGGGGGTCAAAAGATGCCGAAACGGACGAACCGAGGAACGAGCCCAATCTCGTCGAAGCTAGGAAGATTTTGGACAAGGCTACAAAGGTACATTTCAAAACGGTAGATGAATTAGCTGAGGTGTGGTGTGAATGGGCCGAGATGGAATTGCGGAATGAGAATTATGATGAAGCGGTGAGGCTCATGCAGCGAGCGACGACAGTTCCTAAGAATACAAAGGTGGATTATTACAATGATTCGGTACCTCCTCAAGCGAGGTTGTTCAAGAGTTTGAAGCTGTGGAGCTTTTACAGTGATTTGGAGGAGAGTATAGGGACGGTCGACTCAACGAAAATGGTTTATGATAAGATCATGGAGCTCAAGATAGCCAATGCTCAGACCATTGTGAATTATGCTGCGTTTTTGGAGGAGAATAAATATTTCGAGGAGAGTTTCAAAGTGGGTTTTTCTATCCCAGTCGTCTCCTTCGCGATATTGTCGGTCAAACGTAGAGATTATCCCTGCTTTGACTCAGCTTTTCTTTGGAAATGTCAACCGAATTTGTTCAGGAAATCAATAATCTTGATTTCGGTAGCAAGTCGTGCTGATGATAGATTTACGAACGCGGTATCGAGCTGTTCCATTTCCCCGTAGCTTTCGAAATCTGGAACATTTACTTATCTAAATTTGTCAGACGATACGGAGGCAAAAAGCTTGAACGCACCCGGGACCTCTTCGAACAAGCTCTCGAAAATTGTCCTGCCAAATTCTGCAAACCTCTTTATCTCATGTATGCCAAATTGGAAGAAGAACACGGTCTGGCTAAACGTGCTATGGGTATATATGACCGAGCCGCTTCTACCGTTCAAGATTCAGACAAGTTTGAAATGTTCACCATTTATATTGCCAAAGCAGCTGCGAACTTTGGTTTACCAGCTACGAGACCTATATACGAGAGAGCATTGGAAGTTTTGCCTGATAAGAATGCGGCGGAGATGTGTAGAAGGTTTGCACGGATGGAAAGGAAATTGGGTGAGATTGATAGAGCTAGGGCTATATATGCCCATGCCAGTCAATTTTGTGATCCCAGGGTTGAGCCGGAGTTCTGGAATGAGTGGAACATGTTTGAAGGTGGGTCCATTTTTTACCTTTACACTATCCTGCATTTAAGCAACTATCCAATCAGATGCTTGGGCAATCCCTTCACCCTTGGTTTGTATCTCCGCTCGAACGTCTTTATCGACATTTATTATCTGACAGCCCGGGACTACTGACGGAGGGTTGGGTTGTGAGTAACATGTGATATTGTTGGGACGGTAGAAGGGATGTTTGAGACCTAAAATTGGAGTAAGCTGGCTGACACGTTAGTCGACACAGGATCAGAAGACACATTCAGGGAAATGTTACGTATCAAACGTGCCGTCCAAGCATCATTCAATACTGAAGCTTCATTCATCACCGCTCAAGCTGCTGCGGCTCGTAAAGGAACGGAGAAACCTACAGATGTGGCTAAACAAACCGCTAAAGACGCTGCGGATCCTATGGCAGCTATGGAAAGAGATATGGTGACGACGGGAGGGAAAGGTGCTCCGGCATTTGTGGCTTCTTCGTTGAATCGGACTAACGTCAATGGGATCGATGAGGGTCAAGAAGGAGGTGAAGAGGTCATCAATCCGGATGCTATAGAAGTGGAAGATGATGATATCTAGGTTTATGCATGGGTTTATTTCTTTTTGCATTCGTCCTGTCCCTGTCACTACTCTCTTCATTATGTCCTCATATGTAATGGTACTGTACAAGTATGTCACATGTGGAGATGGAGTGGTGAGGGGAGCCCCACCTTCCCAGCCAACTTCCACGTCACAAAAGTTGAATTTGATTACTTTTCTTTGTCCTCGTCACTCTGCTCAGTGTCAGAAAGTCAACATGCGGCTATCTCATTTCGTCTTGGGTATATTGAGTGTGGTGTCTGCTCTCTATGGGGTTGGAGCGGAGACAGAGACATTTAAATATGAGGTGGGTGGAGTGTCATGTTTCTTCATACTTTCCCGTCGGTTCGTTCCAGCTTTCCTCCATGCACTATTTGCTTCTTCCGACTTCACAAAGCTTCCCCTTCTCTTTCTACTTCATGAATGTTCAGGCTCGTCAGTAGCTCTACAAGTATACGACCCAACAACACTCTCGGGTCTGACCGCCGCCATCTCAACCTTCCCACTGGTCCGTGCTCGGACTACAAGTCCCTCGTAGCTCCACCGTACACCGTCTTCCGCCGACTGAGACTTATCTGAAATCACTACCACTTTCTTCACCAACTCCAGAAGTACTGTCAGTCTAATTGGAATATAGTATAATAGGAGAAGCATGGGAATATGATAGAGAGGACATTGGGAGAACAGGCTAACCCAACCTAGAGCGATATAACCCGTTTACGATCATTAGTCATTCATTCCCTTTACTCCCACAAAGACGTCTTTCTTCGAGAACTTTTGAGTAACGCCAATGACGCTTTGGAGAAATTGAGATTGGTATCTTTGACTGATAGGAGCGTTTTAAGTTCCGGCGAAGCCAATGTGACTATTGAGGTCAAATTGGATGAGGGAGGTAAAACCGGACAATTGATCATAAAAGGTGACTTCGAGTATCCTCCTTTTGCACTTCTCCGATGCCTTCATCACTCAATTATTTACTTGTGTACTTCGTATGAAAGGCTGTTGATTACTGTGCCGCAGCTCAAGTCCCTGTATGACAGAGAGTTTCCTGCGTGAGGGTATTTGAGGAAGGGATCGCTTACTTCAGATACTGGGATTGGGATGACCAAAGATGAACTGGCTAAAAACCTCGGGACTATCGCTAGGAGTGGTACCAGTGAATTTCTACGTAATGCCGAACAAGGTGGTGGAGGTGCAGATGGCAATCTAATAGGACAATTCGGTATGTTATTATGTCCATTGTGCACAACGACTGCTGACAGTTTAGGTCTGGGCTTCTACAGCTGGTCAGCTTTTCAGGTCCTTGTGCTAAAAGAGCTGATCAAATAGTTTCCTCGTTTCCCCCACTGTACAAGTTTCTTCCCTCCCACCGGCTACTTCTGCCAACCCTACCCCTCAACAATACACCTTCGTATCGACCGCTGCTGGTGACTCATTTGAGATCTTCCCTGATCCACGGGGGAATACTCTGGGTAGAGGTACAGAGATTATCTTGAGTATCGGTGAGGAAGACGGAGAATTCTTGTCCGTCAATAAACTCAAAAACCTCATGTTGGTCAATTCTTTCATCTCGCTCATCAGAGACTGACGGAGCAGAGATCGACACTCGACATTTTCAACCACTTTCCCCATCTACATCAAAGAGAGGAAAGTCACCAAGGAGCCTGAGACGGAATCACCGGCCGAAGAAGGGGATCATGATGAATTGGACGATTCTCTGGATCCAGATGTCCAAGTACCGAAGGATACAGAACCTGTGGATGAAGGAAGTTGGGTGAGAGTGAATGATAGACCACCACTTTGGATGAGAGAACCTAAAGATGTCACGGATGAAGAATACCGAGAGTTCTACAAAGCCGTGGCCAAAGATCCAAAGGCGGAAACATTAGGCTGGTCTCATTTCAAGGTTTGTCCATTTCTCATCATGATGGTAGGCTGACAGGGATAGGGAGACACAGGAAGTGGTGTTTCATATCGTGGTATCATGTACATTCCAGCTCAATTACCCAAAGACTTTTGGCAAAAGGTCAATAGTGGGATTAACAATGTCCGACTCATGGTCAAACGAGTGTTCATCACCGATGATCTTGGAGAAGAATACATGCCTAGGTGGCTTAGTTTCTTGAAAGTCACCGTAGACGGTCAGTCCCTTTATGTTCCGATATTGCGAGATGACTGACTCTGTAGCTGACGATCTACCGTGAGCTACCGTAACATAAGTCTGTGATTGGCGGCTGATTGAAATAGACTCAACGTGTCTCGTGAGCAGCTGCAAAATAATCGATTCCTTCAACAGCTACAACGTATCCTAGTGCGCAAAGCTCTTGATCTATTCACAAAGATGGCCACCGACGAACCGGAAAAGTACCAAGAGGTATCGAAATTGTACGGTAATGCTTTCCGGATCGGCTTGATGGAAAGTGCAAAGGATAAAATCAAACTTGCCAAATTATTAAGATTCGAGAGTACCAGGACCAATTATACGTCTTTGGAAGAGGCAAGTCGATTGTTCCGTTCATACGGTTATTTACTTACGAATAGTATGTCGAGAATCGTAAAGTGGGACAAAAACAGGTATGTCGTATCATCTCTTCATGATATGAGCTGACTGGAAGATTTACTACATGGCTGGAGTAGGAGAACCTACCGAAGCTCTTGCAGGTTCTCCGTTCGTCGAAAAACTCAAAGCTAGAGGATATGAAGTTTTACTCTTGAATTTACCCGCGGACGAACCCATGATGTCTACTTTGAATAATTTCATGTCAGTTTTCAAACTTTTTCAATCGAAGTCATGAGTTGTGGAGATGAGTTCCAAGTAATACCACTGAGTGATATGAGGTGTTGAGTTTAGTTGGCAACAATGATTGAAGGAACTGATATCAGCTGACAGTGTAGGGGTATGAAAACGCAAGATGTATCGAAGAAAGGTTTGATATATGGGGATGAAGATGAAGATGAAGCTGAGAAACGTGAATTGGAATCTCAGAAGATCGCTTTTGCTCCACTGTTGAATTGGCTCAAGACGGAGTTGTCGGGTCAAATCAGTGATGGTTCGTTCGATATCACCCCTCTTTAGATCTGAACTTACGAAGCAGTCGTTCTGACTAACCGTCTGGTTTCTTCACCTTGTACTATCGTCGTCGGTATGTCTATTCTTCTTTCGTTCCTTTCGTTCCTTCCTTTCGTTCCTTCCTTTCGTTCCTTCCCTCCTTCTCTCCTTCTCTCCTTCTCCACTTCGTACTTAATCCCACAACGATCTTCTCGAAGAAACTGGCTGAACTATGCTTCACCACCAAGCCGCGGAACGCACAAGAAGGAAGAAGGAAGGCGGAAGTCTGGTTATCGTTGACAAACAGACTCGTACGGCTGGTCAGCAAACATGCAAAGGATCATGGCTTCTCAAGCGGAAACAGAGTCTGACCCGATGTACGCAATGATGAAAAACCTTCCAAAAGTTCTCGAAATCAATCCTAAATCACCTCTGATAGAAGGTCTTCTCGAAAGAGTTTTGGAGCTTCCGGAAGGTGACGAGGATATGGTCAGTTACGAGCTTGAAGATCTACGAGAAACTGTCAAGGTTTTGTTCGATACTTCTTTAGTAAGAAGTGGATTTAGCGTATCAGATCCAATGGCGTGAGTCGTTCATATCAAGTGTCCCAACAGATGCTCATGGTTTATAGATATTTCTCTAGAGTTGAAGCTCTTCTTAGACGGTCTCTTGGGGTTTCTTTATCGGCAAAAGGAGCTGTCAAAGTTAAACCCGCCCCTCCCCAAGCGATGGGACCAATGGATGAAGATGGTGTTGGGGATGATTTAGAAGGTTTGGGAGATCTTGGAGATTTGGGTGGTTTGGGGGATCTTAGTGGAGAAGGGTTTATGAACCAAGGTGATCTAGGTGGGGATGAATGGTTGGATTGGGCAAAGATCAAAGCTGGTTTGAAAGAAGATAAAGGGCATGATGAGTTATGAGGAGGAAAATGTAAAACTTGATGATTAAAATGTTTCGAATGCATTTTCTCGTCAATATTGTGAAACTCACTTCAATCCGGTACACTCAATGCCCTTCTTCCTTTTCATCAGATCATCACTTCGAATACCGCGTCTTGAATCTTACGTCTCAAAAGTCAAAGCTGTCTCCCTTATCGTAACTCTAGCTTGTCTATTACCAGGCCAAGAAATCTGAACATCACTCAAACCGCTAGTAGAACTCATAGGTTCTTCTCATCAGTCTTTCATCCTTTATCCCTCATTCCTTATTTTTGTAGTAGTAGAAGTTATTTGAGAGAAAGAAAAAAAGAAAAGTAAAACTCACCATCACCAGCTCTTATGAATACAATCCTTTTAAAAGGTTCACCTTTCTCACCACCTTGTCTAGGTGGTCCACCAACGTTGAAAAAACCACTCAAACTACTACCAACTTTCCAAACTGTTAAATCACCTTGTTCTAAACTGACAGTAACCAACCTTCTACCATCAGGACTGAAAGTGATTGCTGATACTGGGGATTTATGAGGTTCAAGAATGTATAAACGTGAAGCTGTTTTGAGGTCGTACATTATCACAGCTCCTTCATGTGTTCCTACTGCTAAACGTTGTGTGGTGGAGTGGAAGTCTATGGTGGAGAAACTGTCAACATCAGAATTGATACAAGATTGAGAGGTATGATCTTGCGCCTGAACGTGATGGAGTTGTTGGATTGAGTATATGATGCTGAACGGGGATAAAGATTAGATCAAATGATAGGTCGGTGTAACCTGACAGATGACAGGGCGAGTATGAGAGTACAGATAAAATGGTTGGAATTGGAAGAGGTGGAAGAAGAGGAAAAGAGGAAAAGAGGAAAAGAGGAAAAGAGGAAAAGAGGAAAGAAAAGAGGACGACTTACGCTTGAACAAGTTCATTCAAAATAACAGTAGCAGCTTGCCAAACGTCTTCTCTCATTTTACCAGTATTAGGATCTAAACTTTTCACAACAGCTTCCGCTATTCTAGGTAAACCATTTTCCAAAATAGCAGGTTGTTTTCTAGCCATGAAAACACATAATTTCATGATCGATTTTCTTCCTTCTGCTGAACGTGCATCTAAAATGTCCATCGATAAAGTACTCATGAATAATCCAGGGTTACTAGAAGCGACGTGAAGTACTGCCAATCGAGCATGAGCTGCAATATGAGAATTACCAATGATGGATGTATTTGAAGAAGAGGGATTTTCTTTATGTGTTGCCAGATGGAATAATCGACGTAAAAGGTCCATAGCGTCCACATAAGTTTGCCATGTTTGGAAACCTTTGGAACAGAGTTCGACTGCTAATTCGAGATGTATACAGTGGGGATCGTCCAGATACAGCACGACAGAGTCGGCGACTGCTTTGAGAGCTCTGACATTTTAGCACTTATTCTCACAATCAATTTCAAATGCAAAAGGAAGGCACGTCAGAAGTGATCAAGTGCCTATGTCGGATATGAACAAAGAGTCTCAAATCTTGAAGGGGTGACAGGAGTTGAGCTCATGCCTCAGGTGAACTCACGAAGGCGTCATAGATTGATACTTTTGTATAGCCATACCGCCAATCATTGTCAGCGCCAAGGCCGCTTGAGCAGATGTCTGCTTTCCATTCGGTTGCAAACTAGGTACTAGACTGTCAGATCATGTACACATTCAGAGATCGCCAACTCACAACCAGGTTGATATTGCAGGATCAATGTTTCCAGGTCAGTATCCGTCATTCGACTCAATCGAGCGGCGAAGAGCAACCGTGCGGCTTGTTGTACGTTGGCTATTTGTCAACTAGGCCCAACAGCATCTTCCTGTCAATAGACGATTGAAAGGCCGGGTATGACAACTCAACTATATGGTAGACTGAAGACCAGAGCAGGATGTCTCAGAAATGTTGCTGCTAGGAACGAGGGTATGGCAAGGCAGAAAATGAGGTAGATAGACTTACACGCAGAGTCCATATAATATCCAGCGAAGAAGTCTAAAGGGGCATCCTCAATATCCGCAGGAAGACAAGTGGTATAGTAGGCGATCACGTCCGCCGCGGCTTTTTCGTGGTCGGGAGAATCGAGGAACGGTCGGAGCAGGGATACAATGGCCAATTGTCTCATTCCCGTGTCATAAGGTGAGATGCACCATGAAGCAGGTCCAGTGGTGTAGGAAAGTTGTATTTGAGTGTCACTGAAATGATCAGTCACATAATTCTGTGCTCTACCTCTCGGTAGTCCTATAGCAATAGCACTGATAGCATCATTTGGGATCCAAAGTAGAAGAAAGTGAAGGGTGCGAGCGGGAAGCGCAGTGGTGAAGAGGAGCTGTAAAGAAGGAAGGAAGATAGGGAAAAAGGAACACAACTCACTCGTGTCGACCGAATATCGCGCTTTTCCCCGGGGGCAAAATCCCCAGATTCTCATGACAGATATCATCTATCCCCTTCTCCAAACCGAAGGTCAAGAAGAGAGATAACAACCATCGTAATTCCGGTAAAGGACTATCACCGGAAGAACGAAGTTGTTCCCCGAGTCTCCGTAAGTCGAGCTCCAACAACCTCCCTAGAATTCTCAGCTATACGGTGAAGCGAGTAATCCAGCTGACGTACCTAGATCTGACGGTCCCACATGGGAGTTAAGGACGGATCGAAGAGCACCAGTATTGGCGTCCATATTCGAATCCCCACTTAACCGCCTGACAAGTGAGCGCATCGTCATGCGGCGATTACAAAAGGAGAGAGGGGATAGAACGAGTTGAAAAGGGTGTGCGTGTGTGTGGGTGGGTTGGTCGGGGGGGGGGGGGGGGGGGGCGGGAGGGGGAAGCGCGAGGGAAGAGAGAAAACCCGAGAAAGTGATCACTCACACTTCAGCCCATTGACCAGATTGTAACATATCCTCAGCCGCATCCAACCCCGTTGATCTTCTAAATTCCATAGTCTCCACATTCCATACCCTAGCTTTCCCATTGGCATAAGCCAACAACATATCTTGTCCCATCGTGCCACCTATGAAAACTTTTCTCAGTGGTGATCGAGAAGCTGGAATTAAGAACAATCTTGTGTATCAGCTCAAATTCTCTCCTGCCTTGTTCTCTTTCCTTTTGTCTCGCCTTTCTTCGAACTGCCTCTTCCGTTACAAGTTCATACCTGAAGAAAACGACGTTGTACTAAGTCAAAATGTGGTTTTAATTCATCCACCAGATCTTCTGGCGTCGACTTGCTCCTGCACGAGACACCAGTCCCGTTTTGCGCCTGCCAATATGCCATAAATTGTGAACTTTGTGCAAAGCGGTATGGTAGAATGAAGATGATCGAACTCACTGATCCATTTCTTTCAATGAGATCACCCCCACCGAACCCACATCCGAAGTGCACAAAACACAATCCCTCAAGTTGCCAGCTTCGGGCATCATTAACCTCAATATCGTCTTGACAGGATAGGCAAACATCGTAAAAGACGCTTCTAATTTAAAAGGACTATCCATCAGTTCTTTTCTGATCACACCGAGGATATCATATACTCTGCGGTCCAGATCCGGACCACACCATCTTCATCTCCTGCTATCATATATGACTTCCCTACAGCACTGACCAACACGGAAGATGTTATTGGAGAGTCTAGCCGGTCCATGGATAGACTGTCGTTGGCTATGGGTAAAGTATCGGTAAGGAGAGATGAGAATGGGTGTTTTTGAACATTTCCTTTACCTGATTGTAAGCTTTTGAAGTCGAGAGCAAAGCTTGGAGCTAAGCTTACTATCGGTGATGAAAGCGTCGGATGTGTTGTGAGGTATGATTGAGCTAATGTCTTGTCGCACGGAACACTGAAGAGAGATGAGATCATTAGACGAGGGGAAACAAATTAGATTTCTTATGCTGATGTTTTCGTGGGTGGCATACCATAATGTTTCAACTTGGTCCAGGAAGATGGTATTGGTCGATGGGAGCTCAGAAAGAGTGGAAAATCTGGAAAGTCAGTCTTGCAGTAGTGGGAAAGGCAAAGTTTGGTGGTTGAGAATGACCTGGAAGAGTGGATGGGTAGAACTTACAGCATAGCCCCACCAGGAGAAGTAATATCGGAAGCTTGATACACCACACAATTGTCCTTCAGGCATCAGTCGAATTAAATTCTCGTTGGGAGAAGATTAGAAAGAGCTTACTTTTGACAAGAGGCAGACATGATGCCAGCCAGAAGTGAAATATGCATCTCTGACTGGTGATTTAGACAGTAAGATGATCGTCCCTCGCACATGCAGGGTTTTCCCATCACACCAAAACACCTGCAAGTCAGTTTCTGTTGGACTTGACCATACAGCGGAGAGCTGTAGGAGGACAGAGTTGGAGAGTGAAAGCTACGACAAAGTACAGTAGAGATCAGAGAGAAAAGTGAAGTGGGGAGATGAGACTGAGAAACACACATGAGCCACATCATCTGATATCCCCAAACCTTCTCCGTTGACATGTAAAATCAACTTCTTCCAATGTCCATACCCATCTCTCTCCACCTCACACCCTTCTCCCAGTTCTACCGACCTTTGCTCTTCCTTCTGTTCTTTCACCCCTGATTTGATCGGCCAGTCCATCTTTTTCACCGCTAAAAACCTAGCGAACCGTCGTTCTTTCTGTTGTTCTCCTTCGCGGAGAGAAACCAACGATCTGTTTCTCCTAGGTGCAGGCTCGTTCCCTTCAAGTGCATGCAGAGGTTGGATATTGGGTGATACGTTAGCAGATGATACTGCCCGTAATTGAGAGGGCCGATTCTGCTGTTGAGTCATATCCGGATCCTGTAGATTTTGATTTGGGTGTCCGGACAGAGAGGATGGAGAAAGAGACGAAGGACCTGAAATTTTGGGGAAGATGATAGGATAAGAAGTTAAACTTGTTGCCGTGGCGTGTATCAAATAGTTGGTCTGGTCATTCTGACAAATCCCTATTGTTCCTTGACCAGGAAGTTCGAGACGAGCTTCGACCTGCACGTCATGGCCAAACCTCAGAATGACCACTCGAGTAACTTCACCGTTCGGACTAGGTAAGGCGCATGGCCAGGGGATGCCGTGGGCGATGATGACGCTTTGCTTTTTCGTGAGCATAAATCAACAGGAGCAAAACAGACAAAGTTGTTCCACATCTGAGAGACGAGGCTTGGCATCTTTTTGGGGGGTACTTGAGGGGTGGGGTGGTATTGTCTACTCATCCTATGAGTGTACCACACTTCCCCTGAGGAAGACGCACTTTGTGGTGGAAGTGTGGGGGAAGGAGATTTGAGCCTCGCGATAGAAAAGAAGACAACTCACATTTTCTGACCGGACGAGATGGACATCACACCAGTGCCAGAATGGAGACAACCTCAAAGTTTTGCCCCTGCCATGCGTTTCCGAAGTCTTTGAAGGTTCGGGTTCCTCCAAATCCACCGTGACCTTCTCCTTGAGGTCTTGAAGTGAGATCAGATCTAATAATCTGTATATCAGAGGCCACTCTCCCACCTGAAGTATAGCCCCACAGCGAGCACAAAATGCGGGTTTAAGACACATCCTGGTCATGGTCATGGTGATCGATCTTGAGACCTAGAGAATCCTGACTTACCCTTCATCTCTCAAAACGCACAACAAACCTAACTCCTCAAACACCTTCAAAGCGATGATTTTCCCTCGTCCAGGTTGAGATAACACTATTCTCCTCACTGGCCTCTTCTTCTCGTCAATTGACTGATCAAGATGAGATGTTTGTCTCAATAACGGACTTTTCTGTGCTTCTTCTACCACTTTCATCCCATCTCTTTCTCTTTCTCCTTCAATCCTCTCTTTCTGCATCTCAAGATCTACCGCAGCCTCACTTAACCTATCATCCGATATCTCATCCACTTTACTCTTATCATCTGTCCCTGTCCATGCTCTTATTCTCCCCACGATAGTCTCGTCATTTGAGACGACAGATGTAGGTGATGTATTACCGTCTTCTTCTTTTCCTTGTATTGATAATCTACGACTCATAAGTCCTAATCCTAGACCTAGACCCAGACCATGTCTGTCTACATCTTCCGAGCGACGTTGTTCCCGGAGTTGATCTAGCAAGTCCAAGTGAGCATGATCTTCTTCGGCGATAGGAGTAGACTTCGAGTTGGAAGAGATGGAAGGGTTAACATAAGCTGATGATTGGTTTGTGGAGGAGGGATGGGTGAGGTGAACAGATGTAGGAGAAAGAGCTGTAGCAGTGGTGGTTGAAACACATGTGGTAGGTAATTGGGTAGCAGAGGAAGGTGGTGAGAAAGCTGTATGTCTCTTCGATCCGGTGGTGAGGATCGAAGAAGCTGAAGAAGGGGCTCTCGGTCGACCGAAAGATACATGTCTTTGTGGAGATGGACGGTTCCTGTGTCTTTTCTGTGAGGGGGTGTCATCATATATGGTCCGAGAAGAAGAGGGAGGGGAGAGTAGATCGTCATGCCGTATGGTCCGAGAAGAAGAGGGAGGGGAGAGAAGATCTTCCTGATGGACGGTTGCAGTTGAAGATGGAGGGGAAAGAGGGATGGTCCATTGTAATTTCCTAGATCGAGGACTCTTTTCCGTTCGGGTTATCGAAATGTCTGAATGGTCCAGTTTGGTTGCAGATGTCGATGGGAGGGATGATGAGTTCAGACTGACTACCCAGAGGGTGTTATCTGAACTAGCTAAGGCCAAGTGATGAGAAGGACCAGAAGACGTGTTTTGGGACCAAGAGACAAGGTGAGTGGGGTTAACGGGGAGGGCGGGGAGGGAAGAGGACGATGAGGAGTCGGGGGAGAGAAGGAAAGGGATGACCAGGGGATGACGAGTGGTTGACATGTCAGTCGGACCAAATACTTCTTCGCCTGCAGCGCCTGGCTGCCTGCTGAGCTGCTGAGCTGCTGAGGGGATGAAGTGAAATGGAGAACGCAGGGTAGAGAGAAAGTGAAGAAGGTGAGAATTCCGGTTCCGAGAGAGCCGATCGTACCCTGTTCCGACTACAACTGACCAACCCACTCCCTGCTATCGACCCACAGCCCACAGCCCACAGGGAGTAGGTGAGACTCAGTAGCTGATGTAGGCTGGCAGCGAGCAGCATAGCAGTGTGAATATCAAGTATGAGCAGCCTGATCATGATCATATGCATCTTGAACAACTCAATGTTCCGCTGCCAACGCTTCTGCTTTTTCCTGTGCTGTGAACATACGTGGCTAAAAGTCAGTAATCGTCTTACTGCACGCACACGTATACTCACGGGTAAATTACGTTCCCTGAAGTGTCAGCGTTGGTCTCGATACAAGATAATCTCTACCGATGATAGTGACTAGGAGACGAGAGCGAGGGAAAGAGGTAAGAAAGCATGAGGTTTAGGAAGACGAAATTAAGGTCGGGGAGTAGGATCAAATACCGGGAGATAGGGGAAACGTAGTTCGGACAGCTCTCATGGAGGATAACAACCCTGCAAACTGAGAGAAGTGATAATGAAAGGTCAAAGACGGGATAGGTATACAGAGGGGTATAAGTAAAGAAGAAAGTGTAAAAGAAACAACGTACCATTTCGTACCGTCAGGAAACAATGGTGCTATAAATCATCAACTCCCTTTCCTTTCTCCTTCATCCTTCCATTCCCTCTATTCAAAACGTTCATCCCGTAGAATTCCATCCATCTGCACGCATGACCGACATCCACATTCCATATGTTCGGAAAACAAAAATTGATTTCCACTCACGTCGATAAGGATCAGGATGAGCTTCTTTAGCTAACCTAGCTTCCGCTTGTTCAAGAACTAAAGCTAAAGCCCGAGGATCGGTGATATTTCTATTACGTTCAAATTCCGCTCTGATCTCAATGGCTTTGTTACGCCAAAGGTCTCGACGGATATACCAATTAAGTGAATTTGTGAGGAATCTTTTGTATAGGGATTTGACGTATAATCTGGAAGGTGTCAACATGGATTCTTCTATTTGTTCTTGTTTCGCGTGCGAGTCATTGAAGTAGATATAGCTTGTACCTGGTAACCTCTTGTGTCCTGGTTTATCCTAGACTGTGGGATCTTACGTCCTCGAACTGACGTTACTAGTGGAGGGTCAGGATGGACATCCGGAGGATAAGCTCGACTTTGGAGAGATATCTCGGGAACATGGGGAAAGAGATGATGCAGTGTAGGAGGGAAGGTGAAAGAGGAGATTTTCACTGACCTGTGAGCTATTGAATAAGGTGTTTGACTTGACATGGTGTAAAGTACTCGTTTATCATGATCATTAACTTTGCAGGTCGCACTTCATTAGCAGTGAGTCGGAGATATCGGGATTACCGCTTCTCTTTGACCACTTGTCACACTTGTGGCACATCCACCTCACCCCTTCCCAAAGTGACTTTACATTACGCTCAGACCCCTTTAGGAATTACTTTTCAAAGGTTTACATGTCACATAACAATGTATTCATATACAAGTAATCACAAACATGTCATCGAGTATATATACTTGACCTAACTGGTATCATTCTCACCTTTTGTGACTTCTCTTTCACACAGTGGCGTGTTTGTCTATCATGTCTTCCCTTCCTGAACCCCTTCGCATCGATACAGAACGAATCATGATTCAACTTTCCTCAAACCTTCTTACAATTGATACTCCTGTTATATCCGCCAATCATATTCCTTCACCCTCAATAAAGCAAAATGGAGTAGACGACGGGATTCATACGGATACGATAGAGACAGAACAAATAGGAAAGAATCACCGTCGTAAACCCACTTACATCTTCAGACTTTCCATCGATGATCTTTCTCTCCGTACTATGACACTTGACGAGATAGACCATCTCGATCCTTCCACAGCTATCACTTTATCTGATCAATCTACTCTTCAGGATGGATCAAGTACTTGGCGTACAGCTCCATCACATATATCATTCCCTTCTATCAATTCGATTTCAACTTGTACCATTCCTTCGCATGGATCACTTTCACCTTCATCGTTGCCACCCACCGCATCCCGTTTATCGCATATTCACACAGTCGATGGGTTGAATACAGGTCGAAGTAGTGTGTCTGGGACGGATGGTGGGACTATGAGATATTACACAGCTAGAGCTACGTTGACTTCTTTATTCGACGCGAAAGTTAAAGAAGAGAAAAAGGATGTGATGGTAGTTTGGTCCGACGCTTCCCCCTCGACTCCGACCAGTTCTTCTGATCCTGTGGTACCTCTTAACAGGAATTCAAATCCTGTGAATGGAGTCGAGGATTCAAAAGGCATGGGAAATATCAAGTCGACTGAAGCAGTCGAGCAGGGATTGGGTTTAGAGCGAGGTGAAGAAGAGGATGGAGATACAACCCTTGTGGAACATCATTGGAGTTGGAAATACAGACCTTCTCATTTGACCGTTTCCGATTTAGGATCACCTATGCCTTCTCGGATTCTTTACATTTTCCATCCTCTTCCTGCTACACCTTTATCGCAAACACACGTAGAGTTGGATGGTATGATGAAGCAGGTGAAGAACCACGCGGGGGAAGCGTTCTGGCGTATGATTGGACCTTCGTTGACGGGTATGGGTGTTATGGTGAATGCTTTTGAGGGTGTCGTATCGGGGTACGTTCGATCCGGCCACCCGGTCACCCTTCCTTCTAATTAAGTCGGACTTCAGGGCAATGATATGAGTCTAAGGCTGATGACAGATTGGGGAATATGTTCATTTCTCCAACGACACCTTCTCCTGTCGAAACGCCCCATATACCTAAAGTCTACGCATGCGAGACGGTGTACACACTTCGTATGCCTCAATCGGAGACGACGAAGGATGATGGGAACCTTGATTTAGGAAATACGATACGACCGGTGTTCGTCAAGAAAAGAGGTGCGATACCCGATTGGGAGAATACGGAAGGGAGGTGGTGGGAATCATGGGATGCGAGGGGTATGGTCTTGTAGGATCCAACCCGCGGCGTGTTTTGTTAGTTCTCTTGTAACTCTGACTAGCCTCGGCCTCGTATGTTGTATCTAGTCGAATGTTGCAATTTCTGTTGTAGTTTGTTCATAACGTGAGGTGCCTGTTGTAAGAAGGAGATGTATGTTTTGTGAACCCTTGTGTGAATGCACCATGCGCTCCAGATTTCTACTTTTGAAAGTAAGCGGGGTTATCTGATATCACGTGACTTACCCCCACCGGCGTTATCTCTCGGCGATATCCCATGGCACCCTGTTTGCCGTCTCTGGTCAACAAAGGTTATATAACCCCCCCCTTCCTCTGTCTTCTTTCCCCATCCATTTCAGTAACTTGTCTCCTTCTCTACAACACTTCGTATCTCCGACTTTACAACACTCAACCAATACAAATCCATCACAATGGCTCGTACTAAGCAAACCGCTCGTAAATCCACTGGAGGTAAAGCTCCTCGTAAACAACGTCAGTATCATTTCGTCTGACCAATGACAAAGTTGACGAGATAGTCGCCACTAAGGCAGCTCGAAAGTCTGCACCCAGTACTGGAGGTGTCAAGAAACCTCATAGATACAGACCTGGAACTGTCGCTCTTCGTGAGATTAGAAGATACCGTGAGTTTATACCTCATTTTCTCACATTCCTCACTCGCCTGTGCAAGACCATCGGCCAGATATCAATGCATGAAAGGCTGGTAAGAGTAAAAAGCTAATCTTAATAGAAAAATCTACCGAACTTCTTATTCGTAAACTTCCTTTCCAGCGTTTGGTCCGTGAAATCGCTCAGGATTTTAAGACTGACCGTGAGTTTTTTCCTTCGACACTTTTGACTGTATGCTGATACTATAGTCCGTTTCCAATCTTCCGCCGTCATGGCTCTGCAGGAAGCTTCCGAAGCTTACCTCGTCTCTCTGGTCAGTCACATTTTTCTAAACCCCATCCCCGCCCTTTCTTGGCCATCTCACCCTTATCTCCGAGTATCGCTCACCTGATGAGGTATAGAAGGACTCCCGCTGACATTCAGTTCGAAGACACCAACCTTGCCGCCATCCACGCCAAACGTGTTACCATCCAGCCTAAGGACTTGCACCTCGCTCGTCGTCTCCGGGGCGAGAGGACCTAAGTGGATTGTTTGGGTGGGGCTCTGATGAATGTTACGAAGGGATTAGTTGATGTTTCATGTTTTGTACTTTGTTTTTAGTTTTGTTTGTTGTGGGTTGAGCCTTTATGCATCGAGCTCCCTACGTATCGTCTGATCCATTTTGCTCCACCTTTTGTCTTTATCGCCCGGCGGCCGCAGCAAAGGAGCCGAGGACTCGTCCCGTACTCTACATTCCCCACAGCACACCAATGTGGAGCCCCAGCTTCTCCCGCCCTCGTTTGCCAATCTCTGGTCCCTGCTCTCCGTCACATCTCTTCCCCGTCATTATGAGTACCGCCAAACTCGCTCACCTTTGTATCTTTGTAGTAATGATAGTCACCAATTCTGTCAACCCTTAGAACCGTCTTTTCTCCCATAAATGTCTTCTACAACATCCTCAACTCTATCCCTCCTTCCTCAATTCCTGTCCCTCCTCAACTCTCCTCCACTTCCACTTCCACTTCCATCAACCTCCTCCCCCTCACCTTCCCCATCCCTACCAATCCCCCCCGATACGTTATACGGAGGAATAACCCATTTCCTCACTTCCTTACCTCTTTCCAACCTTCCGGAATTCATCCAAACATTGATTTCTTCCCCACTCTGGGCCTCAAATCCGAACGATCCGGAACGTTCAATATGGACTTCAAGTCGATTACGAAATTTAAGTGAAAGTGTTTCTCAAGCACCTACCATCTTGACACAAGATGGTAGTCCAAAAAGAACAAGAAAAAAAGTCAAGAAGTGGTTGAACATTGTAGGAAATGAAATTGTCAAGAATCAACCTCATCTTTTTGATGAAGTCGTCATTCCACAATCTGGAATTTCTGAACATCCAATGGGTCCCAAACAATATGAATCATCATCGTCTAAATTCGTGACTCCAGACTCGATCAGAGTTGTCCAGATGATGAGGGTGCGAGATATCATCATCCTTGGTCTTTTGAGAGGTTTGAATCAATCATCTTCAATAAATTGGGGGAAGATGAAGGATAAGTTGGAAAATGAATCTGTAGTGAATTTATCTCAATCGAAAGATTTATGGATTTTATTTGAAACTGTGGAGTTTGTAGAAGATAGGAAGTTACTTTTGTTGGATTGGAAGGTGAGTAAATTTATTTATCAATTATTCAACGCTGTGAACTCTTGTGTCGACCATTGAACGTCTTTACTCTACCTTCACACTTTTTTTTTTTCAGATCATGGGAGTTTTACTTTTTTGTCATCCCCCCATCCACCTCACATGGTCTTTATCTCTCAGACTCGACTTCTACTGTTGTATCTCTCTCAAGATTCTTCTTTATCTGAGCAAGTTATCCTCTTGTCGTTTCTCGACGGTTTAGTTGAGATGAAGTAACTTTCGAAAAGTCGGGACGAAACTAAGAGAGGAGCTAACGGCAGGTCCTATCGGATCCTCTGGAGAAACATCTATTCTTCACGCTTTCCAACTCTCCTACTCCTCCTAAACTCATCAGTGAGAATTTAGGAAACAGCAATATGGAGGAAGAAATCCCCATGCAATTGGCCAAGACGATGAGTAAGATGTTAATGGTTCTCAGTCGAGGAAAAGAGAGACATCGGATACTCGCTTTGGATTGCGTGAATAGATGGACGGATCTCACGCTTTGTCTGAGTAGAGAGCTCGAGAAGTCGCAAGGTCAGTTCGGTCTGGGGTATTTCGAATAACAACGTGATTCGAATGATGGGAAGAAATCCTAGTTGATTTGGCATTGTTTCTGTTACGTACGGATGTGTCGAGGTTGCGGTTACTCAATAGTGTAAAAATATATCGTTGAGGTGCTGATTTAGTAGAACAGAGTGGGACAGAATCGAAGACTGAAGTCTTAATACTTCTCAGTTCGACAATTCTCGACATCCTTTTAGATTCATCTCGAGCTCTATCCTTCTCACCCGCTATGACTCTGAAGACCTCTCACGGGCTCGGTAGGAATACCACAACGAGTCACCCGAATCCATTCAGCGAGTCTTACCCTACGATACACTGCCCCCATCAAACAATCAGCCCGACAACGTCTCGGGGAACCGCTAATGTCTCTCTTAAGATTCTAGAAATACTGGCATCAATACCAAAAAGAAGTACACTGGAATATACGAAACTGCTTCATGGCTCTTTAGACCTAATAGAGTCTTCCGCCTCTCCTCAAGAGATAACAGATCTGATGAAACGACTCATGATGCGACTCATATCTGAAGAGAAGAAAGCTTTCGTCTTGACGATAGGGGAACAATTGGTACATTGCCTCGATGCGGATGGGGTGAAGTTGATTTTGACTTTGACTGAAGAGTGAGCTTTGTTTTCTACCGCTTTGTTTCATTTAAACCAATCCTTAATCACCGAACATCTCTCTCCTCTCCGACAGCTCTTCATATACAAGTATCGGTTGTTCTTTTCCATTCTATCACATCGAGTCTTGTCCCGGTCGGGGTAACGAGCCACGACGAAGGAAGTTGATAATAGATGTCTACGATCACCAGAGAAAGAAACTTTCCAAGCTGCTCATGCATTCATCCTCGCTCTTATCCAATCCGCTTCCTCTACCTTGGATAATAAAACCGACCAAAAAGCTTTCTTCGAAGCCATATTGAAATACTACGCTCTTATTCTTATCAAAGTGAGTGTCTTTATCGTCTTCATGTACCAATACTAATCTAAGCAATTGTCCAAAGGTCGGATACCCACCGACGACTTTATCTCCGCTTATGTCATTTTGGTTCAATCGGCCGCCCAGTCTTCTGACTCAGACCATATCTACTATCTCATCAATCTTCTCGATAATGTGGATGAAGGATCTATGATCAAAACGAGAATTGCCATTTTGCCACATGTACCCATATCCGATCTTGTGGGATATTTGGATAAGTTGGGAAAAAGTATTTCGGCCATACGTCATACTCCTGAGAATCACGATGAGAGTAAAGCTGAGAATAGATCAGTTGGTGAAGGTGTGAGAACGGGTGGAGATGAAGTAGGTGAATTGTTCAAGGTTATATCTGGTGGTTTGAGTGATGAGGGGAAACATATTGGGATGAAGTGGTGGTTTACCTGGCAGAGGGGGAACGGAGGGATGAGAGCTAGATTATGATTTTGGGTATTTACATGATGATTATGTTGTTGATGAACCTCGTTGTATCAGGTAAAACTATCTCTTTGCCTTTCACAACGATGATATGATACGAGTAATGTAGAGGACTCGTACCAAGCGATACTGGGGTTGCATTTTTGGAATACTTGTTATGGTGGAGTAAGTAGAGTAGAGTAGAGTACAGTAGAGTACTCGTACTCATGGCTTATGGAGTGCCACATGTTTCCGGTGCCACACCAGATTGTGGAAGATGAAAAGTGAAGCGAGTGAGAATAGCCTCTTTCTTCACCTTTCCTCCTCCCATCATCTCATACATCGACAATGTTAACCAGACGTCTTCCATCCATCACTGTGATACTCACTTCGAGAAGAAGTTCAAGTACAATCACGGCAGTTCGCGACTTTATTCAGGATTCCGAACCTGATCAATATCCTCCCGGACCATCAAGAATACCCTATCAACCTCCATCATCTTCCCAACACTACTTCAACAAAGCAAATCCATCCTCCACCGTCCATCCTTCTTCCCTTACTCACAATGTGAAATCATCACTTCACTCTCATTCGACAATCTCCACAACCACTTATGAATCTCTCCTTAAATCCCACCATGTCCAATCGACGACTAAGGATCGTCCACAATTGGGTCACTCGCATTTACTCACAACTAACAAACCTATCAAAACCCGTCATTCAGCTAAACTCCTTCGACAACAACTTCAACTTCTTTCCAGAGGACATTTCTCTTCAATCGATCATTTATTCTCTACGATATTGAATGATAGACAATTGAATTCATTTTCAAGATTAGAATTACATGTTTTATTACATTGTTTGTTAAGTCAGACTAAAGGTTCTAGATTGGCTATACAAGCTATCACTTTATATCTTCAAACCTATTGTTCATCTTCACCATCTCTACCCTCTCCACAATCTTTACCGTCTTCACCATCTTTACCGTCTTCACCGTCTATTTCTACTTCACTCCCTTCCTCCATTTCTTCTTATGAGATCAGGAAAGAGTTTTCTTCTTCGGTACGTCATGATCTTTCTTCTACACTGCATTATTATTTGACCAATCAGATACCACCACTTCTTTACTCTGCTAGAAATATCATATCACCTAAAACACTGAACCGTATTATGAAAAACCTCAAACCTGTCAATCTCACCGTACCCCCTCCTCCCTCATCTTCCCCTCAACTGAACCCTACCAAACATCTTACTAGACTTTTCGATTTATTGGTTGTAATGGAACAAACCCGACAATGTCGCCCGGCCGAATTATACGAAGCGGTGATTAGACAATGTTGTGTGGAGAATAGACCAGATCTTGCTGCTAAGTTATACGTCGAATGGGTTGAAGATTGGGTGACACAACTTGGATCTTCCACAACTTCCTCTTCATATCCAGAAACGAATCTTTCAACTATTTCCCCGGCTTCGTCATCTCTTAACACTTCCTCATTAAACTCCATGTCGACTTCCCCCGGACGGTCGGATCTCAATGCAAATGAGGAGAAAAATCAGATCGGAGAAAAAGAAAGAAGGAAACCTCCTGATCATGTGAAATCATGGTGGAAACCACTTCGTACTTGGCGACTTCCAGGAGAAGTAGTTTCACCTCTTGGACGACTCGATTTATGGCATCCACAAAATCTTTCAATAGGTTCTAAAATGCGTAGTTTTCCTTATCCTCTTTTCACACCACCATCATCTCCAATACCAGAACCGCACGAGAAATTCATTTCTATAATCCTTTCTTCCCTCAAAACAAATCCAGATGAAAATTCGCATCATCATTTCATCTCATCCTCTCGTGCTCTCGCCATTTTAGGAACGACAATTTTATCTCGTACAACCCCCGTCCCATCTCTTGGAAGAATAGTCAAGAAGTTGAATCAAGTACCCCTTTATCCTCCCGTATATCCTGATAATGTCGATATCACCAATATCGACAAGTCTGATAGATGGGCTTATGAAGCTTATACTCAAGCACATTTAGCATTACAATCTCTTATATTTTCACCACCTATGTCAGGAGCTTCTCTTCGACATTTATCGGAAATGCGAAAACAATTGAATTCTCCCTCAAAATCAGAGACTCTCTTTCTGGAAGATACTACCGGACAGATGATGGAGAAGGAGAGAAGATACGATTTAGGTGCATTAGGTTTTTCAGAATGTGTATTCTTGGTTGAATACGCTTTGAGACAACTTCGTGCTCCGAAGATACTTGGAAAACTTATGGAATATGTGGGAAAGGCTTTCAAACCTGTCGAATCACCACAACTGCATAATGCTATATTGAGAGGTGGGACTATACTCCGGGATCCGAGTGTTTCCAGGGAGGTTCAAAAAGGATTGTTTTCGAGATCTTTCGAACCTGATTTTGTTTCCAAGCGGAGTCAAATCGTGGCATCGGGCAATAAGAATTCGTCTGAAACTTCCAACAAAGCGATTGAACCTTTTGTTCCACGGGTAGAAGAGACTTCAGTTGACTCATTAACTCCAGTCTCTCCAGATTCTCGAACTACTACCCTCTTTCAATCAAGAGTCAGCAGCTCTTCAGACTTAGCCAATATTTCGAATATCAGTTCATCCTCATCCAACCCTATACCTCCTACCTCAAACGTCCCCGAGCCAGACGTAACTTTCGACCTCGGACCATCCGAACCGAACCAACATTCGCTCATCGCCCTCTTTTCTCACTTATCATCCACCAGTCAATTTTCCCGTATCGAAACTCTCATTTATCGTCTTTTACCCTTTCTCGACACACGTAAATACCCTCCCACCCTAGCTCCATCTCTCCGTCCAAAAATCGAACACCTCAGTCCCGGTCTATACGTTTCCATCCTTTCCGCCTTGCAAAAATGTCATAAACCCGGTTTAGCCCAAAGAGTCTTTTCCCTCGGTCTTCGTGCTGATGAACAATGGGCGATACAACGTCCCACTCCCCCCATTCGGAACAAACAAGATCGACGGTCTACGTATATGTATGGACAGGAATTACCCATACATGCGTTTACGTCAATGTTGCTCATTTGGGCTGACGAGGGAAAAGGTAGAATAAAACATTTGACTAGACCATTAGGATGGTATGTGGAGGGAATGGAGGGAAAGGAGAAGATGAGTAGAGCGGAAGCTGCTCCTGAATTGGCTTTGTGGACTTATGGACAAGCTAGAAAGAGATGGGAAGAAGGGGGAGGGGTAAAACCTGATGAAAGGTTTTTCAACGCGATGATTGATTCTTGTGCGGGTAGATGGGGTCTGAGGAGTCGACCCAGGTATCATTCACGAGATCCGAGTGTTGGACCTTGGCGAGAATCAACTGATCGTCAATTATCAGAAATGAATCATTTTGGTGTACGGAATATGATCGATGGAATGAAATATTCGAGTCACATTGGTTCGTCCAGAGACAGAGACAGAGGGGGAGACAGAGGGGAAAGATTGTTGAGAGAAAAAAGAACAAGGGAAGAGATAATGTGGGCAAGAAAGACGAATTTATGGGGAAGGGAATCAGATGGGAGAAGAATAAATTTGGAATCACAAAGAAGATATAAAGAAGAAATGGAATGTGTCATTTTTGACATGCAAGAATGGGGTATTGAAGTACCTATCGGTTTGTTGAAACATATGGACATTTGGGGAGTTGAGACTTCTTCGGATTCGTCGGTACATATGGGGTTACAGAGAAGAGAAGAAATATGGAAGAGTTGGAAAATACCTGTTAAGATGACTAAAAGTTTACAAGCTCCAAGGGAATTTTCAGCTGAATTAGCTTTGATGCAAGTGGGTTGGATGGAACAATTAGAGAGGATGGGGGTTTTGGATGCATGATTTTGTGTCATTCTCAATTTTGTGTCATCCTCATTTTTGTGTCATCCTCATTTTTGTGTCATCCTCATTTTTTCCTCCTTGAAAATGCTATCATAAATCATCAATCATTAATGGTTGATATTTTCTCTCTTTTTGAAATTCTTTTGAAAATATTCTGACCAACGACTTTGTTATTTAGTTGAGTTGGTCTAATGGGTTTCTCAGTTGAATCAGAAGGAAACATAACTCGTTTCTGGGAATTTGAGATCGACTCGTCTCAAGTGAGCATCCCTTGGATGATTTATACTCATGAAGAATGTGTTATGAACTTGGTAAGAGATTAGTTGAAAGTCAAATGAATGGTGGTTATTATTGTTATGCAATAAAATCTATATGTATAATCCTTCAATCTTGATATACTCGTTAATAGTATTTAAAACACCTTTGATCATATCTTCTTCCCTCCCATCTTGTACGACCACCTGTTCTCTTCTTTCATCCGCACCGTCTTCCCTCCCATCTTCTACAACGACCTGTTCCTTCCCTTCATCCCCATCGACTTCCCTCCCATCTTCTACAACCACCTGCTCTCTTCTTTCATCCCCATCGACTAACATGTATGTTCCGACCATATCCTCTTTTGTCGATCTTTGTGTCTTACGTTCATCCCCATCTACTGACTTATGTCGTAATTTGTCCTTTACCTGTTTTCTCACTGAAGTACTACTCACCCCTTCTGTCTCTTCACCTAGATCTAATAGTCTTACTTTACCCGATAATGTCCACGGTCTGACCACTTCACTTTTCAAAATAGTTATTTCTACTGATTTCTTGACATCTTCCTTCTTGTCTCTACCGTTATCGTCCCCCTTATCATCCTCGTCCTCGTCGTCGATGTTTTTGGGGCCAAATGGGTGAGTCACAGAGACGGTCGAATCCCGGAGAGCGGAGACGAGAGTAGTAGATTTGAAGAAATCCATTAGAAGTGATATCATTTGATTTTCTGGGTAATATCTAGGAGAAAAGAATCGAGTGAGGGTGTCTGTGCCAATTAAGAATGTTAAATCTATCTTTTCTCCCATTCCTCCGTTTCTATATCCTCCTTGGGCATTTCCAGGGGGTCCCACTTGGTCTAGATCTTGCAATCGTGATTCTCTTCCGACCGTTTTGTGTCCTACGTTATGTATGTTGTTGTCATTGTCGGTGGCGGTGGGTGATCCTAATTGACCTTTCTTGGACGTTCCTTGTCCTACATCGTAGTTACCGTTGCTGGTGTTGATTGATGATGATTCAACTCCGAGGGAAAGATTTGATGATAGAGTTCTGGAACGAGTCGAAATTGAAGAAAGATATTCCCGTATAACCTTGTTTTTACCTACGAAAGTAGCTTCATGACATATTCCCACAGCACAACTTTGTCCTGTTTTCTTCTCCACTTCTTTCGATAAAAGAATCATCATTTCTATTCTTTGTTGAGGTGTGGCATCTGTTGAAGAAGGTGTTTTGTCCACATTTTTGAGGGATAATAATAAAAGTCTAGTTGTGTAATCCCCTTTCTGTCTGTCCTCTCTCCCTCTCTCTTCTACTCTGCTTGAACCTCCATTCTCATGAGAGGTCTCACTCAATTTGACATTTTCCTCAGTGTCTGGATATTCCTCATTGCGCTTGGTCGGGATTTGAGAACGGTCGGGAGATTTTGGGATAGTTGAGGAGGGATTCGATATGTCTGTGATGGGTGGAAAGGGAGCGCATATAAGAGCTAGATGAGCGGTAGTAGGTGGATTGAATGATGAATCTAGAATGGATATATGTACTTTCGAAGTTGAGGCGTTTGAGGGATATGGCCATTGAGGAGGAGCATGGAGAAGGGTGAAAGGTGTTGAAGATGATGAAGATGTACGAAGTAGTTCAGTCAGTTGTTTTCGTGAGATACGAGACATAGGAATCCGGATAGGCCTAGTGAGGGATGAGAAAAGGCGAAACCGACACAGCTTGACTCGACTTGGGGTTTCGTTATGGTCTCATGCAGGTAGGGCGAGTGAAAGTAAGATGGAGTTATTGTACTACATAGCTGGAATCGCGTGAGTTGAGAGGGAAGGGAAGAGCGGAATCAAATTTCACCTGCCAAAAAGTCAAGATCACACTCAAATCTCTTCTTATCCATCGCAAACATGTTCATCAAAAGGGCGAAATCTCGACCTTCTTTACGAGCTCGTGAACAAGATGATCAGTCAGATATGGTCGTATCGAAAGATCATGCGACAACTTCAAACCTCGAAGGGGAAGAAGAAACGTCCGGAGGTGTGATGGAGCGTAAAAAGGTAAAAGGGAAAGAAAGACGTAAAGAACATCTTAAATCAGGTGGACCTCGTTTATCTTTTGGTAATGATGGAGAAGATGGTTCTTCTGGGTTCAAACCTCGTAAAAGTTTATTATCTCAACAAGTCAAACTTGCACCTTTGCTTTCTGCCGAGAATGAAGTGAAAGAATCTGTTGTCACATATTCCTCGGATTACCTAGAAATGCTCAAAGCTTCAACTCCTAGTCGAGGTCCTAAACCCGCCACTGTCGAGATTGAGAATGGGGAGGACAATGCTGAGGATGAAGATTCTACGGGATTATCAAGATTGGCTCGGGAGAAATACTCTAGTAAAATCGTGGAAGATTCCACGGTTGGTATACCTGATGCGGCGGCGATAGCCAGTGCAAAGATGAAAAGACAAGCTGCTGTTGGAAGTCAACAACGGGGGTTGGGGGACATTGGGGAGGATTATATTTCTTTAGGTGGAACACAAATGGCAGTTTACGATGGTGATAAAGGACCTCATCCTGAGAGTAGGTTGATGAGAGAAGAGGATGAGGGTGAGGAAGGAGATGAAGGTGAGTTAATTGTAGAATACCTGAGTCAAGTTGATATAAAATAGGACTTGCAGATTATACAGAAGAGAATGAGAAGATATACTTGGGAAAGAATGCCAATAAAGTAGCGGCTAGAAGACATAAAGGCGAGATGAATGAACTCATCGCGGAAAGGTCAGTAATCTCTAATTCACAAAATGGCAAGGTATGGCTGATAAAGTAGAGAAGCAGAAGATGAAGATGACGAAGAAACTAGAGAATGGGAAGAAGCACAAGCACGTCGAGCTGGTCGTTGGGAAGAACAAGTCCCAGAGAAGAAAGTACAAAAAGGATATCAACCAGCTCCTAGTCAGTTGTCTCTCTCCTTGCTTCCCTCGCATATGGACGTGCTAGCTGATACTTCAGTCCCACGTATACGTCCAATGCCTACCATCTCAGCTGCTCAAGCAAGAGTTGCAAAAGCTCTTTCTCAACTCCAAGCGCAGAAAGCACAGGACGAAGCTAATCTCGAAGTTGTCGTAAAGGAACTTGCTACTTTTGAAAGTCAAGAACGTGAACTACGTTCTGAAGTGGAACGTTTGGAGGGGAAACGTGAATGGGTTGAAGAGTTTCGAGGGTGGGTGGAGATGTTAGGAAATTTCTTAGAAGATAAAGTCAGCTATCTTACAGCTCTTCTATGATCATAGCTGATTTGTTAGGTACCGAAATTGGAAGAGATTGAAAAGGATGCTTTACATCATTACAAAGAACGTTCTCGAATTATCTCTCAGAGGAGGGAGTTAGATGATCAAGATGATCTCGCTTTATGTTTTGGTATTCCCCGACCGACAGAAGTCACTCAAGTGGACGAATTAGGAAGAGAAAGGGATATGTTGGCAGAAGCAGGTCCAAGTTCGGTAACACGTCGAGCAAGAAGAGATGAAAGACAATTACGTAGAAGTCGTCGTAAAGAACGTTCATTTCGACAAGTAAAGCCATCGGTAGAAGAGGAAGAAGGTTTCTCGACGGATTCAACTTTGGCAGAAGGGGATATGGAGGATTACCGTACAGCGTTGGTGGACCTAGATAAGAGGGTTAGGGGTTTATTGGATGATGTAAAAGCGGAAGATTTTAAAGATCCAAATTTAGGTTTAGCCGTAAGATTCGCAGATTGGAGAAAGAGGTATGAAGAGGAGTATGTGAATGCGTTTGGAGGATTAGGTTTGGTACATGCTTGGGAATTTTGGGCTAGGGGTGAGATGGTGGGATGGGAACCTTTTCGTGTGAGTGAGGAATCATGATTATCTTTCCATCGCCTAATTCGTCTTCATCCGTATCTGAGGATTCAATCTCCTTTTCCTGAAATTCTTATCGATGGTATATAGATGGGTGGAAGGGTTCAAGGGATTTTTAGTACGGCGTCAGGAACACCAGTCGAGGTTTAAATATACTAAACGAACAGTCTTCCGAACCTATACATTCGTTCCACTGGTTCACTTCAATCTATAAATACAACCGACCCTCTTCAATCACACAATTAGAAGATGAAATGGAAGATGAAATTCCATTAGGACCAGAAGGTGATCTCATACCTGAATTAATCTCCAAAGTCGTCGTTCCACTCTTGGTGAACATGTTTGAGAATGGAGCTTATGATCCTCATTCTAGTAAACAAACTCGGAGAGCTGGAGATTTGTTGGATATGATAGGAGAGTTGATAGGGAAGGAGAATAAGAAGTTTCAAGTACGTCTACAAAGGGTTCTTCTCAATGTGCTTCTGATTCATTACTTTTCACTTTCTTCCTCTCACCTTCACCTATCACAGTTCATCTTCTTCATCTCTCCTATTTTCTTCACATTCTAGCTTTTTTACCTTCCTTTGACTTGTACTCGATTTCCAGCAAACCCCTCAACTTTCACAATCCTTCTTGACCTACTCTCGTATCATCTGGAGGTATCTCAGGCATATGAAATGAATTTACTAACAACTCTAGTCTTTACTCAAAGCCCTTCTGGAAACATATCATACCCATCTACTCTCCCTTTCCCACCTCATATCTTCTAGTTCTCAACATGATTCCATCCCTCCACCTACTTTCTCCCCGGAATCACGTTTATCAATGGAACGGTTCCTCCGACGTCGTCTGAAACTCCTTCGGAACATCTTACAATGGCGTCATGTGGTCCCTTTCGAAATACGTGAATTGTGTGCTCGACTGGTAGGAGAAGTACTACGTCCTATCTTATCGCGCAATTGGGATGGAGGAGGGAGAGAAATGGCTTTAAAGGTGAGTTTTATGATGAAGGGTTCGTTGGATGATGGCTGATGAGTTTAGGTGTTACAGATTTCAGCGGGTATATTACCATCTGATTTACAAAGTTTTTTGTTGACTGGACCATTGGTAAAGTAATGCATCGAGTTTTGAGAGGTGGTACTGAATATTGACATCGTCTCTCAATACAAATCCTAGATCTCTCTACAGCGATATGCTTTCCTTCTTTCCCTACCATTCGTAGCAACTGACCATATTGGGCACGGTAGACTATCACGTGTCCCGAGGTAAAGCATATCATGTTTTGGTCAGAGGCCTGATGTTGGAGGATGACGGAAAGGTTGATATGAAGAAAGTCGAGTGGAGGTAAAAGAAAACCCCCGCACAATCGTCATATTCATCATCTGTCCGGCTTCTCGCCATTTCCAGACAGATGATAATCCGATTCAGAGGGAAGAAAGAACCAAAAGGGGCATTCTGACCTATCCTCTTTATCTACGGAAATTCGTTTTCGAAGATAAATGAATGATAGAGGAAAATGAGGCTCGTTCCGTCCCTGACACCATTTCGTCTCTTTTTCTCTCAAATTCACTTCATACCTCCATCTTCCACCACGACTGTGTTCTTTTCCTCACTGGGAACTTTTACTTGTTCGTTTATCCGTTTCATCACACCCACATCCATGATTCATCTAGTATTGCACGTATAATTCCTACGCCGGCCGCCGACAGTTGGTTCTGGCCTTTTGTGGAGTATTGGGAGTATAGAAGTTTATGTAGCTCTTTCAGATATCACGTAGATCGTTTCGATATGAAATATGAATGATATTATACCCAAAAGGATATATAGCTCATGGATTATGGTATATCCCCAGGATCGATATAACCCCCTGGAGTCTCTTCGTCGAGCATCTTTTCATATTCCTCCAAAGACATATTTATCGGTTCGAGCGCCTTTCCCTGTCCTTCCGACTTGGAGTCCCCCGTCGATATTTCTTTACGATCGTCATGGTTGATATGGTCGGGTGTGTTGTCAAGGAAAGGAGGCTCGGATTTGGAGGTCGAGATTGGACCACGCATTTCGTTCAAAATTTTTGCGCATTCTAAAGTCCCTCTTTGACCCCATTTCTCCACATCAGGTTTGAAAGCGTTCTACCGTTAGTCAATTCTTTCACATCGCTCTTCATTCATGACGACATATTCATGTTCCCTCACAAAATGTTAGATTACCTTGCTTTTTGGACATGATCACTTGACATTATATCTTTGGAATGATACAAAAGACGGCTAGATAACTTCGGTTAGATGGGGAAGTCAAAAAGAGGGAAAAAAAGATCAAAGAAAAGTGTAACTCACATACATCGATAAACCCATTCGGTTGAGTTCATCAGGAGTCCACGAGTCTGCTAATAATCGGAGAGCACCAATAACGTGAGATGTGTATTCTTTGAACGCTCGGGAGATGTAGAGATATGCCTGGGGGTGTCAACTTCGCTTTTCATTTTCATTCATCAAATTGACCGATTCCGATTTCCGATATGTCATGGATACCTTCGTGTTTTGCAATTGCAGGACGGCTTATCCTCACTTGAACGGCGTACACGAAGGGAAGTTGAAGATCGTCAAAAGACGAGCGACGATATAGGAGCAAAAGGGGAATATTGTAAGCCGAGGCTACAAGGAAACGTAAAAAATAAAAATTTAGAGGGGAAAATTGTCAAATTTCCGATCTTAGGGAACGAGGAAGTGATGACCCACTTGACTGGGTTCGACTGGTACACCTTTTTCCAAAGCTCTCCAAGATCCATCAGATCTTTCTACTACGGGTCTATCATCAGTCTCTACACCTCTGCATCGATTCATTCTTGAACGTACATTCTGTAAGTCAGTCCACGTCTATCAACCCCACTGCATCGTTTCGGGTTGTCGATGCGGATGATGTTGTGCAATGAAAAAGTTTCCACTCACATAGCTTTCATTATCCCTACCCAAGGTTGTGAACTACCCACTTTCACATCATCTTCTTCTTCTTTTCTCCCTCTTCCTCTCAATTTTCCAGAACTAACTTTACGTCGTTTTTCCTCACCTGGTAATTCACGTAGTTCTTCTTCAGCTTCTTTGGTTTCTTGAGGAGTGAGGATGTTCCCTAACATCAGAGCATGTTTAAGACTACTCAAATGGACGTAGACATGAGCTATAGAGAGAGATTCTTGTGTGTCAAATCCCATTCGTTGGGCTACTACGAAGACCCAAGCGGTTTTGACGGGAGCTCGATTGGTTGTTACTGTCAGAGGGATGAGTGACTAATGTCAGCTCTCTCATCTCTCTTTGACCTGATTGATCGTCCGATGAATCCGGTTGTCCTTGCTTGACGATATATCTGGACATCCTGAACTCCTAAATCTCTCCCTTCTAACCCTACACATCTCTACACCAACGTATCGTCAGATTTCGGATGGTGATACCTATCTCCGATCTCCGCCCTTGGCCGGTTGAGGCTCGCTCGATCGCTAGAGAATTTGGCGATCGTGGTGGGTCAGGAGAGATAAGAATATGTTGGAAGACGAAGTCATGGTGAGAATTGAGATATGAAACAGTGGCCAGTTGAACACTAGAATGGGATGATAGAGAGATATATACCGAAATGCTCACCTCTGGATCTCTCACCTCGTCAAAAGTCAACGACTGAGGTAGATCAGACTCCACAGAGGATTGTAAAGGCTCCAGGAGATCGCTATCTCTCGTACGTTTCTTCGATGGGGAATCATTCGTCCCTAATCCTCGGACGGCATTGATTACAGCCTTGCGCTGGTCTTTATCAGTAAGAATGGAAGATAGCTTTTTGGCGTCTAGTTGAACCAGACGGGATTTGGTGTTATGTGAGTTGTAACTAACCCGTCAGCATCTCTTCTAGGCCTACTTCATGTCCATATGGAGTACATGATATGAGGGTATGATGTGGCATCGCGAACGGGGTGTGAATACGCAGTTGGGCCCAAGTGAGAAAAGGAAAGCTGAAGCATGAAGCTAGAAAGAGAGACGGAAAGAGGTACTGTAAAGGGGATACACTCACATCTTGGCGGCGAGAGACATAGCAGCCCTCATGTCGCAACCTCTAGAGTTGAGCAACTTGAGCCAATCTTGGAGAGGCAGGATGGTGTCCATAGGGACTGAATTGATATCTGTCGACTTTGAAGTCATGGTTAGGGGATGATATGACGTATAGGATGAATGTACTGTAAGTATGGGGAAGAATAGATGGAACCAAGTAAGAGCCGACCGAGGAGACATCTAAGTACGGACATCTATCTTCATGTTGCTTTTCACTCTGCATCCTCGTCGCTACATGTCACATTAATAACTTACATATAGATACATTGACAAGGCTATGGCTACTCTAAGTACTACTACTACGAGTACATCTCAGCTCATTTCGTCAAGGCAGATCACTTGTCGACAGACTCATCCTTCCCCGCCGTCATCATCACTTGGGTTTTGGTTTAGGTTGGCCACTCCCTCTGGGTTTGCCCCCATTGTCGCCCCCACCTCCTCCTCCTCCACCACCCCCTCCGCCGCCACCACTACTACTGGGCGCCGCAACGGGACCGACCATCAACAACAATCTCGAGTACCAAGTGTCCGGCACCTGAACGTCAGTTTCGAGCCTTCAACCACCTAATACTACCACTCACTCCGCTCCTGTGAGTCCTAGGCGTCGATAGCATGGCCCACATGAAGATTGTGACCAGGAACCAATACTGAGGGAATATCCTGGAAATCAAATCCGGCATGCTGAAACCGGGCAGACGGATACCATGTAACATGTTGAGCAAGTAACGCCATAGCCAAATAGCCAAAAGATTATACCAATCCTCCAACTTTGTCCGATATCGTTTTTCAATGTCTTGATCTTGTAAGTCCCCCACCCTGAGCTTGTCTATATTCTTGATCGTCGTCACTGCCATGATGGCGTAGATTATGATATGAACTGCCTTGACGGAGATGTGACGTTGCCAACTAAACTTTCAGATTTGACACCATGAAAACCTAAACCACTCACAGAAGAACTCCGATGATCACTCCTGCCGGCAATGTCTGAAAGTCAGATCTATAACATGTCCTATGAACAAGCAGTCATCGCTTACAAGATTCGGCCCTTTGGGATCCTTTGTCGTCAGCAACAGAATTTGATACCAAGTACCTCCTTGATCATTACTCACTATGAAGAGGGGCGGTAAACGCTTGATGATCCCTTGCAGATAACCAGAAGCATAGTCCCAAAGCATCACCGCCAGCGTGTCATCTGGCTTGCTTCTATCTTTGTGACACATCAACAAGATTGGTAATGTGAAATGCCACATGGCACCGAAATCGAGCGACGTATCATACAACAAATGTGGGACATATTGCGCGGTGCAGACGGCCACACAACAGAGAAGAAGCGTCTTGGCTTTGTTCGGACTCGCGCGACTACTACTCCAGCCCCTTTTGACGACTTCCTGACCGGTTTTGAAGAGCAAGTCGAAGCTGAGCCATTTACATAGAATGTCAAGCGGTAGATTGAAAAGGGGAACCAGACTATATCGTAAGCCATCCTGTCTCGAGGAATGCTCTTCAGACGAAGTACTGACGATTGCAGTGCGGCAAGTCCTACCACGACAATCGCTGCTTTTCCTGCGTTTCTCTCAATCAAACTGTGAGTGGTGATCCAGTTTGGCTGAGTCGCGTAGGTGCGGAACGCCGTGTTATATTGCTTGACCTTTACGTTTCAGTCTCACCTTCGCTCCTTTCTTCGCCGACACTTACTGTGTCATCGACGTATTTCGCCTACTCGAATCAGCTATGGAAAAACGTCGTCTTCACGAACGCGCTCACCGCCGACTTGTACAGCTCATCAACGTCCCCTACCCAAGGCTTGAGATCTTTTTTCAGGTCCTTCCAATACTTCCCGGAGTCTTTCCATGCTGCAGTCACGTTCTCCAACGCTGACTTGGGTGCTCTGGGAGTAGACCTCGGTCTGGTACCAGCTGTGATTCAGCGCAAGACTTTTCGGCATATTACGAAATGTGATACTCACCGGGAGGAGGTTGGCTCGACATTTTCCTCGAACGACACGGTCTTCGACCGACTGAACAAAGGCGAAATCCTCTTTGTATCAATATACGATAATTGGTCTCCGACATCCTCTGACTGGTTTCAGCTCCTCGTCTATGAAAGGAGGAAGATCAAAGGAGCGACTACAATGCGGCAAGGATCGTTCATGTTTTTCGATCGTCTCTATCTTCCAGCCGACCTCATCGGTACTCGTTGATCATCTCCTGTACGGATCCTTTGTTGGGCGCTCCTTTTACCACTCTTGACGATTTATATCAAACGATTTCTATATGTGTACAAAGCGGAGTCGTCAAATCTATTCTCCGTCCCCCCAAGACAACCTCATTTCTTGTCCTTCTTCATCATCATGGTATCCCCGCAATTCGAATATCCATCTCCCCCTCTGTGGCTAACCATCGCCGACTATGCCTTCATTGGTATGCTCGAAACCACGGTTTTGTTCTCCCTCGGTATCCTTCTACTAGCTTGGTTCCGCAAGAGACGTCAGGGAGAACTTCGCCTTCCTGACAAAGCTGAACCGCCCCTCCCCAAAATAAAACAGTTTGAAGCTCTTCTTGTATCGCATGTCGATCCCAGTCTTCAACATGATGGAGATCCCATAGATCTCCCCGGTTTTTGGCGAAAGGTGAGTCATTTTTGGATCTCTGACATCATTTCTTCCCGCTGACTTTATAGGTCACGTGGCGGAAGATTGTCTTGTGGCTTCTTTTGGCTGCTGGGTTAGCAGTGCAGGTCTATCGTGATGTCTTGTTCCTCTTGCCAGAAGTACGACACCCTCAAGCGTTCGCCAAACTCATCATCGACACAGTCACCATCACTTATTTACTTTCATTGTCAACCTGTTTCGTCCTCACCAAATCAGTAAAGCATCATGACTCACTCACCAAGCATTTATCGACCATTATCACTATTCATCTCATCACTTGGTACATGTTCACACTCGGTCAAGCTTTATCTCTTCTACCCACCGCCCCGTCCCACTGGACCGAACACCTAGCTCTTCTATTATCCTTTCTGCAGCTCTGCGTAGCTATCCTCATACCCATCGGACCCAACCTCAATCAAGATATGACTAAATTATACAACAAAGCCTTGTCTGCCAAGCTAAAAGATGCCAATATGCCTTATGCCGCAAATGTCATCCAAAGCGTTTCAAGCACCATCTTAGGACAAGTAATGTTTACATTCGTCTTTCCTATGGTCATGAAAACAGCTAAAAAAGAACAAGTGGATGTGGACGACTTGCCCATACTTCCTGCGCATATGAGGACGCAGAATGTTTTACCGGAAGTGGCTAAGGTTACTGTACCTGAGTGGGTTCAACGACGAGGACCGACAAGCGAGTTGATGTGGATGGTATGGGCTCCTCGACGTTGGCAACTGACCAAATGTGAGTTTGACCACATCTCGGTATTTCACGTGGCTGATTTGAATAGACTTCGCTTTGGCATTCGCCATTGTCCCTATGTGGTATGCCCCACATTGGGCGACCCAAAAGATCCTCGAAATCCTCGATTCGGATTTACCTCGAGTCAACGCCGTAGCATTTGGCGTCTTGCTGGTTTTGGTTCGCATCGCCGCTCTGATCTGCTTATTGCAACAATACAACATGTGGGTACTCATCCTCATTTCATCTGTACGTTCCACATTGACAATTACAGCGCCACATTCGGAGTGGAACCTCAAATCTCAGCACATACAGCTTTCCTACTCTATCAAAAACTCTTAACACGCAATACGTTGGCTGCGGCTCCTGTGGATCCAAAAGGAAAAGAGAAAATTGCTACGACCAAAGCTGACATTCTCAACTTGATTTCGTCCGACTCTAGCCGTCTGGCTTCGCTTGGATGGACATTCGTGAGTACTTTGGAAACGTGTTTGGAGATGTTCCTGGGTTGTTTTTACGTGTGGATGCTTCTCGGTAAGTCCTCAACCTCCTTGGGCCGATTTCAGTCATATATTGGATCATGTTCGCTGACGGTGAAGGTATGTCAGGTCTATGGGGTCTGTCTACGATAGTTGTCACCTTACCACCTGCATATCTGGTCACCAAATATCAATACAAAGTCTTCGAAAAACGTTTAGAAGTCAAAGATGAAAAGATTACCCTTATGCAAGAAGCAATTCAGGCGATCTCGATGATCAAGATGATGGCCGCGGAGCGATGGTGGTTCAGACGTATCAAGACCGTTCGTGATAGAGAATTCACTCGATGGATCCAAGCACGTCTTTTAGGATTCCTCAGTGCATTGCTTTAGTCCGTTCTTTCTTTTTTTCTGATGATTCTGGACTGACGTTTGATAGCTCTGTGACTCCTGTTATCGTCGTCGTCGTGGCCTTTGCACATTACACCCTAGTGGCAAAGAAAGACCTCACCGCAGCTGTCGCTTTCGTAAGTACCTGAAATATGTCGGTCCGGTCAATAGTAGAGCTCATGGACAGACGTCTATTGCTGTATTTGCAGAATTACGTCCCGTACTTTACAATCTCCCCATGAATATGGCTCAAATCTTACAAGAGATCCTCTCAGCCAAACGTATCGGCACTTTCCTTCGTACTCGTGATGTCGACTATCTAGAAGGAACTTCTTCGTCATATGCCTCGGCTCATTTAGGAGATGAGAATGAGAGCTCATCTACTGAAGATCGTGATCTTTACATCATCGGTACAGTCGGTTGGGACGTCGACCATCCCTCACAAAGTCAGCCATCGAGTGATTCGCAAAACGGATCCACTGCTCCGACTCCAGCCGTCAAATTCCGATTGCATGATCTCAACCTTCACTTCACCCGCGGCGAGATCACCTTGGTGGCAGGTAAAGTGGGATCGGGCAAAACCATGTTGTTATTGGCACTTTTGGGCGAAGCAAAATTACTCAGCGGAAAAATCAATTATGCAGTATCACCCATTTTGAACCCCCTCAACGCGAGCAGAGTGGATGTGACTACTTTGGCCAAACGCGGCGTGGCTTTCGTCCCTCAGGTCAGTTCTGTCCACTTTTCTACAAATGATAATGCTTACGAATACAGACCCCTTGGCTACAGAGTTTGAGCATCAGGGACAATATTTTATTCGGTTTGCCAATGGACATGACTCGTTACCGTGAAGTTCTCTTCGTGAGTCCTACATTCTTCATATTTACACATGTGCTGATCTCGTCACAGGCAACCGGTCTCATGCCTGACCTCGAGTTATTAGAAGATGCGGACTTGACTGAGATTGGTGAACGTGGTAAAATTTTGTCGGGGGGTCAGAAAGCACGGGGTGAGTGAAACTTCACTCAAGATATTTTCCAATTGACCACACAGTATCTCTTGCCCGCGCGGTTTATTCTCGAGCCAGCGTTTTACTCCTGGACGATGTCATTTCAGCCGTAGATGCCGAAACTTCTCAACATATCGTCAATCATTGTTTCCGTGGTCGTCTCATGACTGGACGAACGGTGATAATCGCTTCTCATGCTGTTGAAGCTCTCGCACCTTTGGCTCATCGTGCTATTTTCCTCGACGATGGTCAAGTGATTTGGTCTGGTGCAGGTCCAGACTTACTCACCAGCAACCATATGGCCCATCTTACATCTGACAAGATTACCTCATCAGCAGATACATCAGCCCCGATCAATATGGAACGTAGAGGTTCACTAGCGGATGTGGAGAAGAGTACTTTCGAAATTAAAGAGGCCACTCCTAAAACTCCTCGACAATTGATCATCGAAGAGAAACAAGCTAAAGGAAGTGTTGAGTTGAAACATTGGAAACAACTCATGAGATTTAATGGAGGAGGTGGGTTCTGGGCTGGAATGATAGCTTTGGTAGTTATGGGTTGTTTGGCACCCGTTGCGGAGAGAGGTGTCTTGAAGTGAGTTTGAAGGTTCCTCACCTCTACTACAGATGGAATCTGACTTGACAGATTATGGACTTCGAAAGAGACAACAGAAGTCCTCCCTCTATCCTCCATCGTACATTGGATGACACTCTATGCTGCGGTGAGTATCTTGTCTCCATAAGTGTTGCGTAGATTGACGGGTAGATTGCTCTCGGAACTGTGCTTCTTGATTCTGGTACGGGGTTGATACGATTTTGGGGTGGAATCCATGCTTGCAAGTCGGTAAGTCATCGCATACACTTCGGGGTAGGACCGGAAAGCTTACGTTCAAAAGATACACGCCGCAATGCTCGATAGTCTTCTTCGTGCTAGAATGTTATTCTTCACCAAGACTCGCGCAGGTTCCATCGTACAACGTTTCGGGACTGACTTGGTAAGCTTGGAAATGTGATTAATTTAGAAGCTGACGAGTCAGGATGATACAGTTTATTGCTCTGAATTATTGGCGGAAATGCTGGAAATCATGTTGACCAGTAAGCGTGTTGATAGATGTAGGAAATTTAGCTGATATGATGAGTCGTCATCAGTTTAGCGTCCGTTTCTTATTACGGTGGATGGCTGTTTTTGGTAATTTCAATTTCCCTCATTGCTGCCATTTGGAGACCTGTAAGTTATTACATTGTTTTATTTGTTGTGACTGACAAGAACAGGGTCAATGGTATAGATCTTCTTCTCGACAAGTCCGACGATTACAAGCTGTCATTCCTGGACCTATCAATGCCATTTATGGAGAAACAGTCGCTGGGACTGCTGTGATCCGTGCATTTGGTCAACAATCAGTGTTCATGGAAGGTAAGTTTGTTCATGGCTCGAGCCCTTACAAACATATTACCCCTTCAGTCATGAACCACGATTTTCAATGATAATGGCTTTGACTGACTCCGTAGAATTGATGCGATCTATCAATATGCGTATTGCCGCCAAAGCTTGGGCAAGTTACATCCAACGATGGCTATTTAGTAAGTCTTCTCCCTCTTCCCTTTTCCCCCTGCCCCCTTCAATTCCGGATGCTTGTATCTCATGTTACACACCAAGGAATGACCTGTGACTGACCGTTAGTCAATCTTCGTGTTATGGACATCGTCATAGTTTTCACCGCTTTTGTTCTCATCCTTTCTCAACCCAACATGACTGGCGCTACAGCTGGATTCGTCCTTGGTTTCGCAAGAAACATTACCACCAACGTCAATTGGGCGTTGATAAATCTCCGCACTTTCGAACTAAAAGGTGTGAGCTTGGAACGAACTGCTGAGTATCGTGAATTGGAGAAAGAAGATACGGAACCTTTAGGAGTCGAAGGATCAGATGATATAGCGGGATATAAAGATGTTCCAGAAGATTGGCCAAGGACGGGTGATATAGAAGTGAAAGATTTATGTGCGAGATATGGTCCTGATCTTCCTGAAATCTTACATGGGGTTTCGTTCGACGTGAAAGGTGGAGAAAGAGTAGGAATCGTGGGTGCTACGGGTGGAGGGAAATCTACCTTGGCCAAAGCTTTCTTTTCATTTGTGGATGTCATTAAAGGTGTTATATTGATTGACGGTTTGGGTGAGTGATTTCCCTTCTCGTTTTTTGTCGAGCTGCTGGTCGTCCGATCACTTCAACCTTCCCCATCCTCGATGATCTTCACTTATCGGCTTTTCCTCTCGTTTTGACCGAGAGCCAGTATGAGAAACAGTGATGTAAGATCATGTGACAAGGCTAATAAAAAAGACATCTCAACCATCCCACTCGGTGCCGTTCGTTCTTCACTCGGAATCATAGCACAAGACCCTATTCTTCTTTCTGGCTCTTTACGTCTAAACCTCGACATTGAAGGTAAATACGATGATGTGGAGTTATACGAAGCTTTGAGACAAGTTCAATTGCTTAAAGAGGATGAACAAACACGTCCACCTACTCCGAATAGCGAACAGACTGTGGTTGAAGTACAAAGTACTAATATCTTTTCTAATCTTGATACGGAGATCAAGTCAGGGGGAGAAAAGTGAGTATTGTTTCGTTCTTCATCATTACAACTTTTCTCCTCTCTATCCTTGAATGGGACATCGAGAATCGGATGGTTTTGCCCCATTCCCAACACATGTCGTTTGAACTCTGTCATTCGGATTTATTCATGGTGGAGGGTGAAGAGTTGTATGATATGGAAAAGATACTGACGAGATAGTCTCTCAGCGGGTCAAAAACAACTGGTAGTTCTTGCTCGAGCATTATTGAAAAAACATAAGATATTGATATTGGACGAAGCTACAGCATCTATCGATTCCGCTACTGATAAAGAGGTTAGTAGAGTTGTACATGATGAATTTAAGGGTGCTACTGTACTTATAATCGCCCATCGTCTAAGGGTGAGTCCTGTTTCATTCCCCCCCCCCCCCTTCTTTTGCCCCGCTTCCCGTTCACCTTCACCTTCTCCGTCCCAATTTCTCGAGTGTTCCTCCCCTTCTTTCCTCCCCTCTTTCCTTTCCCATGTCTCGACTCGTACTATCTATGTGAACAACTCATACGATCTTATGTGAACCACCCATACGATCTTATGTGAACCACCCATAGATCTTATGTGAACTACCCATATGATCTCATGCGAACCACTCA
>NW_006711226.1:2454527-2461785 GCF_000271645.1 Tremella mesenterica DSM 1558
AAGGGTTGTGAGATTTTAAAGTGACTAAGTGAGAAAATGTATATGTATCTTTTTTAGAAAACTTTATCATTTTTCTTTGTTCAACCTTTTCATACTAATGTGATTTTTTCATGATTAATCTTCTCATTAACTTGATCTGATAGATTTCTTCTCTATGCAATGGATGTGAAGTGTACTTATTGTACATGATTGGAACTCTTTTATCAGTACAGTAAGAGTACGAGTAAGAGTAGGGGAAGAGTACGAGTACGAGTACTCAGTAGTGGATATATGAAAGATTGTAAAGAGAGTAAGATGAAAGATATTGAGGGGAAATCAGGAATGAATAATGTCAAGATGATGCAAGATATGTCTGTATATTGTCAAAGTGATGCTATAAAATGTGTTATCTAAGAAGAAAGCTATGTACTTGCTACATGAAGTCCGCCGCCCCTTTCCTGCCGATTGAACGTGGTACGACATTAGGTTTTTCTACCCATTCTCCTTCATCTTCATTATCCCGTATCATCAAACCCTTTACATCATCTATACCTTTTCTCCCATCTATCTCATCTCGTCCATCTTGCCCATTAGATCTCTTTGTTAGGGGATCATTACCATTCTCAACCTCCATCTCAGACTCCCTTTTGATCATCATGACTTCATCTTGACGTTCAGTGTTTTGGAAAGTAGAACTCAAAGAAGATTTCTCCCTTGCCAATTTCTTCTTTTTGAATCCTAATTCTTCTTCCCCAACATCAAATGATAAAACGCCTTTACGTTTTTTCTTTTTCTTTTCTTTTTCTTCTTTCTTCTTTTCTTTATCTAACCCATCTATCCTATCTTCTCCTTCATCCTGATCACCCACTTTCTTTTCAGAATTACCGTTTCCCTCTTTTCCTCCACCGAAAATATTCTTATCTTTCTTATTGAAAACCGGTTTGAAGTTATTGATATCCACCGTTTTCTCTTTGATAGGGAAAGGGTCTTCAAACTTGTCTTCTTTCACCTTCATCTCTTTACCAACTTTAAGCTCGAGATTAGTAGGATGACTGACACCTTGTCGATCATCCTCCTCATCTTCACTTTCATCATCAGATGCGAAGATAGCTTTGAAAATATCGATAGTCGGTTTAGTATAATTCAAAGTATCTCTACCTTGATTCACATCTTCTGCCATTCCTACTTCTCCCAAATTTCTCGGTACCCTTTCTTCTCCCTCCTCATTCTTTTCATCTTTAACACCAGTCGTAGAGTCGGGTTTACCAAATTGACTCGGGATGGATTGATGTACGAAAGCTTTTTCCCAATTCGCATCATTCTTCGGTAAATCCTCACTCCTCTCATTATCAAGGACGATATTCTTCGGTTCTCCCTCTGGATGAGGATCAGGTACTCCAAATCTTTTGCAAAGAAGTTTAACTGGATAAAAATCCTTCACTACCCTAGTCAATGTTCCATACATCCCATTTTGAGCTGCTTGTTCTCGAGGTGTAAGTACTTTATTCTCCGATACTTCTTCATATAAAGGTTGTTGAGAATCCAAGTCGAGCTTAACTTTGGTAGCGTCATACATATGTAAACCAGGTTTAACCTCTTTCATATCGTTCGCAGCTAAAGATGTCGAACCTGAAGTGAACCTTGATGACATTGCATGTGATAACGGTTTGAAGATCCTAGCGGAAGAAGCGAAATCTTCAAGTTCTTTATTGATTTCGTCCACTGAACCACTACGTAGAATAGGATCAGGTTGAGTCGTGTTATAAGTTTGAGAAATGAGATAAGAACGATATCGTTCTTGTCTGTTTAGATCATCACCATATGGTATATAACCTCTCAATGCCGCTGATGCTGTACGTGGGGATAAAGGTGGTATTTCGACGGAAGTAGGACGTTGCGAATTGGTGATTTCTTCAAGTTCGATTGTTGATAATGGAAGAGGTGGTAGTGGTGGCGGTTGATTGATGGTGGATTGAAGAGAAGAAAGTCGTTCTTTTTCTTTTTCATACATGTATTCACCAACAGAACGTGCTTTTGATAAATGTTGTTCTTCACCTAAAGCTTCTCCTCTCTAGATTCTTAGCCATGACTAAGTGCTAAATTTATGGTCAGCTTACCTGTTCGAACGTGAGCGGACGACCAGGAACACCTCGTATAGTATCTTTCTCTTCAGTTTTCGTTCCTGGTAACTCATCCCATTTCCGAGTGGTACCCCATACTCTTGCTGGTCTAGGACGCCAATCAGGAGGTATCTCTGGGAATTCGAACCTAATCATCAGCGATTAACGATTTGAAAATGAAGAGAGAACTCACCATTTGTCAGTGGGAACACTGAGTGGGTCTAATTCGAAATTGGGTAAAACAGGTTTACCATCATGCCAATGGTTTTTATCATTTCCGTGAGGTTTCTCAGATAGGGGACCGGAAGACTTGAGGACAGGTCCACCCATGACGATCACTTCGTCCTCTTCATCCGGTTCGAAAACTAGATGAGGTCTGGTCGATGGGCCCGCTTCAGCGTAAGGGTCATCTTCTTCGTCTGGATCACTCGTTGTGAAAGCTTCACATTAGCAAGCCGACCAGGGTAGAGTGAGACTTGCCCACGGGGAAAGTAACGGTTAGAACACAGTAGATGGAACGAATCATTCATTCACCCGAAAATGGAGAAGCCGAAAAGGTTGACTCACCCGGTCCAATCTTTCCAGTCAACCTCCCCATCCCTCTTCCCTTCTCAAAACCTAAACCAGCCCGATCATCTTTCGATTCATACGTCACCAACCTCACATCTCTAGGGGCGTAAGTGTGTTTGGAATTTTCCGTTTCATCCATCTCTTCATCCCCTTCATCAACAACCCCCTTACCGCCTAGTCTAGCCTCTTGGAGTTTGAGTTTACGTCGAGATACTCGAGGTCCTATACCTTGTCCAGGTCTCCATCCTAGTTTCTGGAGAAGAGTTTGACCGATGCTCGTTCGAGCGGGGGCGATCATACTTTCAAGAACGGATGGTATGCTATGTCGTCAGTCATGTACCTTCTTGCACAGGACTTTCAAACCAAGTAATGACAATCTTTAATTGCGAAATGGATGATATGTCAAACAGCGTTTAATGCATGGGATAGATGTCTGCGAGGAGCGACCTGACCAGTCCCATGATAAAGAGTTATTGTTCGTAGTGGTCAAGGCCGACCAGGCTGAGATGGTGAATTGGTGAATTGGCTTGAGGAGGTTTATGAGGGAAAGAACAGGATCAACATCATGAAGAGGTCGAAAATCAAGAGGGAAAAGACCAATGACTCACCTTTTCCCTTCCACCTCCTCCTTAGTTCCACGAAATCCATCATCCTTGAAAACATCCGTATTCTCCAATCTCCTATCTTCATTCATCTCCTTTAAATCCTCCTCATCCATAAAGTCTTCCGGTCTTTGTACTTTAGTAGCTCTATTAGATCGAGAAGATTTGAAAGTACTAGGTTTCCAACCTTCTTTCGACCCGACGGTATTACCATATCCAGCTGTGAAACCACCTGTCCATGCACCATGAAAACGACGACGACCTTTTTCATCTCGAGCCTTGATATCAGTACACAGTATTCTTCTTTTGTAGGGAAAGCGGAATGGAAAAATAAAACTGACTTCTTGTTGCCATACAGGTAAGTATTCTTGTTTATCTTTTTTGGTTTCTGCCAGAGCGGGGAGTGGAGTTCCGATCTATTTCTTAGCTCCTCGACTTTGAGTTTGAATGAGGATGTTAAAGGGGGGGACTTACCTGGACGAACGACTCGTTAAGGTATGCGCTGTTGAGGTTTACATTTTCTAATTCGAGCTTGTGTTTCAGTCGGGATGTCATGTTGACAAGTTTTGGCCTATTGCTGGGCCTTCTTGTATCAGTTGAGAGAAGGAGTACAGTGGTACAGTGGGGAAGAGACTGACTTTGGGCGAAACGAAGAGTGAGCAGAGTTGGTGGGAGGGAAATTTGATCCCGCTCATCCCACCTATATTTTACTGAACTTACGAGGTTAGGGTAGAGTAGAGTACTCTGCTCTATTCATAGTCACGGAATAACAAGGGGGAAGAAAACACTAATAGATCAGCAAGGAGAAGTCAAGAGTTGATAATCAAATCAAACATAGGTCTGATGCTGAATGATGCATATGTATTCATCCTTCTCCACACTACTATGCAATTCCCCTTCTCTTATCCACTTTCTCCCAATCAATACTTCTCCACCAATCCCTCGCATACCTTCCTCTGTCCCAAACTCCATACTTGTCCCCAAGATAAGCATGTTCAAACATGTTCAACACCGCCAACGGACTTACGGACAAGTCATTCGAAACACCATACCTCGACATCACACCTGTGGAAGGACGAAGTGGTTCGGCAAGTGGATCATCCGTTTCTTCAAATTCTTTCGACTCTCTTATTTCCTCTGATGTATCAGTGGGATCGAGGAGACTACCTGTTGGAGCGTAAACTGATAAAGGGGGTCGTCCTTGTTGTCGACGATTAGTGACTAGTAAAGTACCTGATGAGAAAGTTGGTATTATATCGAAAGAGAGGATGTTGCCTTTGGTTTGAACGAGCTGAATGTCAGCGCAAGAACTTTCCTCTACATATATCACCTCCAGATTGGAGATACGAGTCCTGAGAGTCTCAAACAACGAAGGAGCATCCCCGGCACGTTTCAATAGGATCTAGAGAGGAGCATTGAGTAGAGATAAGGTAAAACTTACCCATAGCCATCCACCACCTACAATACCCTCTGCGAACCCAACTACCTTTTCTTCCAATGGATGATATGTTTGCGGTATAGTCATTGGTTCTCCAGGATTCTGATGCGTCAGCACTCGCAAGCGTCATTTACAATAATGATGATCTCACGATTCCTTCGAGAAAATAAGAATTGTTCAGTAATAAAGCACCGTAATTGTATGCCAAAGTGAGGGATGGATCTCTTGCGGTATGTGTGAGAAGGTAAGGGATGTCGGGTGTTCCGGTGGGTGATTTATCCCATTTTTGTTTGACGGGTAAAAGTGCGGGATTATCTATACGTCAGCTCTTAACATTCTTGATATGAAAAACAAAAGACAGAGACGGGGGAACCACAATTATTGTGGAAAGGGCCAAGAGGGAAAGGTGAAAAGAGTACAAGACCAACTTCGAACTTCTGCTTGTAGTCTGGTCCATAGACCTCTTTGCCATTCCGTTATCGTGTCAAAATTCGCTTTTGGAAGAAAATTTGGGACTCCTTCGAGGACAAGAGGGTTTATCTGGTTGGTGGAAGAGGAATGTCTGACTGAATGACGAGGGAGGGAAGTACGAGAGGATGAGGGGAGGGAGAGAAGGGTTCGTGGTGAGGTAATAATTCGGGTAAGAGAATTGATTGATTTTTTGGACATGGACATCGCGTCGGTCGGGCTTTACCAATGATCTTGAGTCCTCTGTGACTCCCCTTCCCGCTCCGTCCAGAGATCAGAACGGCTCGGTTCGTAGATCGCAGTGCGGTGATTAGGTGAAAGTGGTAAAGACGGGTGTGAGTCGTCGAGGTTTTGGTTTTCGAAATTTGGACTGTACGTTCAACGGGTAAAAGTCGACCGTGGGAAAATTCAATGTGACTACGGTGTGACCTTGTGACGGGCCAAAAGTCAACTGTCTGCGTAACACACTATTCATATTTCGTATCTCTTCTCTCTGTACATACTCTATATCCCAATAACAAATCATTCCCCATCAGAATCTTCCATCGCATAATCCTCTCAAACCATCATGTCCCTCGTCAACCTCTTAGAACCCGGTACCAAAGTAACGTACGTTGTTCATCTTCACTTTAACCCCCTATCACCTCCTGACCATCTGACCATCTCATTGGAATCGGATCCAACAGAAGTCATTCAAGTGGAAGGGCCAGGGTATCTATCGGAATGAACTGACAAACAGAGTCTCATCCACAGCCCCTCAAACCTCTAAAAAAGCATTGTTAACATCTTCGGACGAATGTTGGACATCAACATCACTTCCTTCTTTCGTTCATCTCATTTTACCAAATCCGTTAAACAACGTCACTCATCTAGCGTTGACTTTTCAAGGTGAGTGATCAATATCTGTATCAATCATTTGCAATATTTCTGAAACTCTTTCTTGCTTCTCCACAAGAGTAAAAGATAATTTATATTCCTTGAGACGATGATTTATTTTTTCTTGTATAATGGCTATCCCATATATGTCAAAGTACACAGTCAGTCCTCAGACATTCGAACACGCTCATTTTCTGGACGAATGAAGACTCACGCCATTGATTAGAGAAATGACTGATCGACGTAGGCGGGTTCGTAGCTACTACCATATCAATTTATATAGCTTTTCAAGCCGGTGAAAGTGACGTTAATTTAGGTTTAGCATTCGGTGGAAAGATTTATCCAGAGGATAAAAACAAACGTCAAATCTTCCCGTGAGTTGAATTCCCCATTTTACCCCTCCTACCTCGTTTCATCTCCCCCGTACTTCATCCGTCCACATATTTCAATCAGGGAAGAATCATACCATGATAACATCTAAATATGAGAGGTGGTAATGTGAATGAACATGAAAGAAACCAGAAACCCAAACGACCTTTTTCTCACTCACAGGATCCCCTTTCCCCCATCCCAATCAAACCCTTTTCCTTCAACAACCGAACCTCGAACAGCATTAGAACCTACCACTCTCAATCCTACACCACCTACACCGGCACGAATAACCGAATTGAAATTGGAGTTTGAAAGCAGTAGTGATTCTCATGGTAGAGTGACGATATATCAATTAGAACTTTTAGGTGCTGTTTAATCTTCATCAAAGAAACATCAATACGACTGTAAAATGTACTTCGAACACACATACAACCACCCTCCTCACCGACACTTATTAAATGATACGCGTATGATCTTGACTTTCATTCAACAATTATCAACTTTTATCTCACTCGACTTCTCCCTTTCTCACTTTATCGGTCCTGACCTCTTGTGTCATTTGTTGTATCATGCACTTTATCACTTTGATCTTTCATTGACATGGAAATTTTCGGTTATATTTTGTACCACCATTACTTTGCTTAGCCATTTGTCGTATTATGCACTCTCTTCAACTTTATGAAGATTCTCAACCACTTCTGACATTGATTGAACCCAACCCAAAAGAGTTCAGTCAAGACTACGAATGCATCATGCATCAGCCCATTATCACACACTTGCACAGTCCTCATCTCCTATGACATAAATACCCGTCAAACGATTCAGGCGTAAAG
>NW_006711226.1:2461885-2554332 GCF_000271645.1 Tremella mesenterica DSM 1558
AGATTTGTGGAAAGCGCTTCACCACCCTGACGTCCCAGAACGGAACTCCTCATCTTGTCCCCGATGTCATTTCATTCTGCATTTTCTCAGGTAGTAAATTGAACTCACGTAAAAGACAAATCAGTGAAGAGAGAAGGTCAGTATTGATATCGATTGAATGCCCGTTCTCAATCTACTATGTCATCCCACTTCTCTCCCTCCCCCTTTCTCTCGCTTTATCTTCCCTCTCCCCTCCTCCCTCTTCCAACACCCACTAGAATGAACACTGCCTGCTTCCGACTCTCCCACCTACACCTCCAGCTCTGTCTTCCTCATATGTCACTGCTTACCGCCGCCCTTACTCTCCCACACGACTCCTGCTCATCACTTCACTATCACCCTTCGCCCACCTTCCACCCCCTCGCATCATCTTACAACCTCTTCCCCTCTCACTACTCCACCTTTCCTCACGACTGACCCAGAGAAAATGTACAACAAAGAAAAAGTCGTCTTAGTCGATGACAAAACGTTATTCGTCCGTTCATCTAATATAACACAAGCAGTGTCATTGAGAAACCTTCCAGATGCGTACAAGAAATTTGAGTGGTCGTAATTGTTACAAATCGTCCATATGTCCAAGAATATACACCGTTATCGTTTTTTTCCAAATACCAAACACCATATATATATATATTGCCGAATGTTCAAAAATCCTTTATATTCGAAACGTTCGATTACCAATCAGACATGTCGGGTGGACTGAGAGTATGTGCCGCAGGAGCATTATGAAATGATGGACCGGCATAATATTCAATGCTCGGATCTGCACCTCCACTTCCACTCCTCGTCCTTCCCATATCTACCGTCTTCTTCTGTGAACGTTTCTGAGGTGAACCAGTTACCGCTTTCGTGAGCTGTGCGATGGGAGTTGGGACTGGGGAACGGTTGATGCGTGGGAATTCACCAGGAATGAGGGGTAGTTCACCAGTGACATGAGTGGGTAGACGTCTGAATGGGGTTTGAGGAGGACGATTGACGTTCATTGTTGGATACCAATCAAGTGTTGTGTCGAATACCGATCTGGCTTGGATAGGCGAAAGGGAAGAGAAGGAAGTGGGAGTGGATCGCACCGATGGATCGTCAAGAGAAAGACGTCTTGAATGAGTGGGACGTGGCTGACGTGGTTTGTTAGGATTCTTAAGATTGGGAGGTGAATTGGATCTTTTCGATGATTTGGTAGGAGAAGATGGACCGGTGGAAGAGGGACGTTGATTGTTACGGTCATATTTATCAATCTTGGGTTTTTTGCCGTCCATGAGGAGTTGTTGCCACTGATATGTCAGCCGAGCACAATATGATTCGAACGTAAAGGCAAAGGGAGATTGAATGAGGATTGGGGCGATACGAGATGCGAGAAAATCGTGGTCAACTCACTGTCTTCTCCTGTGGCCCTGCATTTACTTCTGGCATATCCCACACTGCTGATTCATCCTTCACCTTGTCTGACTGCTTGACCTTGTGCATAACGTCAAGAGTTGGTAGACTGTGGGATAAGGGGGAAGTGTCGAATGAGTCACTGGTGGTGCCGTTTGGCGACCACGGAGCGCCGAGCGGGTTGAACGTCTTGTTTGGGATGGCGATCGGTGCTTTTGAGGGTCTGATGGGGGATGAGGTTTGACTGATTGACTTGATCACGGGATCTTGATCTTTATCATCTTCGGATGTATCCTTTCCGTGGAGTTCCTTGTTATGCGTGAAAGCATCATTTTCGGGGAGAACCGTAGCGAGTTGGATTGGGGTCGAACTCATGGATTTGATGACTGGGTCATCGACTTGTTCATCCTCGGAACTGTTCAAAGTATGGTTTTCCTTGCTATCCTTGACAGAAGCTTGTTTGGGGATTTTGACCGGGGTCCTAGTCTCCGACTTGATAGTACGATCATTGACGTTACCATCTTTTGCAGATCGTACCTTCTTGTTAACCTTGGTCTCCTTGCGTGATGGCTCCTGTCCTATCACACTGTTTTCCGTAGAGACTTTAGACACCTTCTGGCGTCTTCCTTGACGCTTACGAGTAGAATCCTTCTCTTCTCCTTTGTCCTTTCCTTCATGATCTTCCTTGGCCTTCTCCTTGGCATCGTTCTTGACCTTCTCGTCTAGCAAGGGGACTTGAACGACGCCCAAAAGCTCTTGGAGGAGTCTGTCGGATTCCTCCTCGCTCAACTCTTCTTGAACGTGAGTACCGTTGACTTGGGGTGGTTGAACAGGAGACGAAGCTCCTTTCTTGTTCACATACTTGATGGAAGTCGGAATGATCATCTCCTTCTTCTGACCTTGAGTCGACGATACTGACGACTTGATGTTGAGATTGTGGGTCTTGATATTGATGGCAGATGACTTCCTTGGGAGATTGCCGCGGACGACTTGAGGACGAGGAAGACCGGAGCCGCTTGGGGTACGGGACAAGGGGAGTGTGTTGACTTGGTGATTGGGAGCTTGACGCGATTGACGAGTTTGATTTGGACGGAGGCCGGAGCGGAGTGTCATACTGATGGTCATCTTGCGAGCTTGCATATTGACAGTAGTAGGTCGTCGAAGGGAAGCAGAGTAGTGAGGGACGTTGATGAGGTGATGGGGTTTGGTTGGTTGGATTGATTGATTGAATGAAGTGGTTGGATTGTGATTGGATGGGTGGATTGAAGCAGAAGGAAGTATGGATGGAAGGTGCTGAGGAAAAAAGAGATAGACTCACACTTATATAAAGATAAGACGTGTTGGTATACATTGAATCGTGACAGAGAGGGAAGGAATGGCTGGTGTTTGAGAAAACAAAAGAGGAGGTCACGCCACGTCTTTCGTCGTCCAACTGGGGTCACTCTCAACGCACAAAGTCACGCCAAAATGTAAGCTGATATGGAATGTTGTCAGGATTCGATCAGGTAGATAACGAAGAGGACAAGTCACGAGTTTATGTTATGTACGCGGGAAGACGGGAGATGTTACTTGAATCAGTAGTAATATGTAGAAGAATGATGATGTGATGGTGAGTTAGTGAGTCAGTTGGAGCGATTGCAGCGGTGAGGTCAAAAGTCAGCCTGACACCGAATAAGTGTCAGTGAGTGTGGCACTTTTCACCTCGTTGTCAGGCTGACTCACAAAAGTTACAGTGAAAGATTTCTCTCATCACCCTTTCAGGACCAAACGTCACTCGTACTCGACGTCAGAGTAGCGAGTGAGTACAGTGACAAAGTAGCTGTAGCTGGGACCAGAGACTGCGGTACCCACAGCGATTACTCTATAACCATGTCCGACCCAATACCACCGGTACACCCACCACCAACGTTCAAATTACCCCCTAACCCATCCCTCCCGCAAGATGTATCCCTCATCATGGAGATGGTAGCTCAACAGGTCGTCAGTCCCCTACCACCTCTCGGTATGTCAGCATCGGAGAAGCGTAAACTAGTCGAAGAGAGTTTACGGAGGAAAAATAACTCTACCAAGGTTTCTGATCCTTCCAAAACCGCCGAGTCTTCCTCCCCTTCCGCAAGGAGCACACAGCTCGACCCTATCGTAGATGTAACTCAAGAACCCGAAGTAAATGATGATGAAGATGACTCCAGCGACTCGTCTAGTGAATGGGAATCAAGTGATGACGAGGAAGAAGAGAAGGAGAACGGATCTACAATCCTGGAAATGCACGACAAGATGAAACAAGAATTAGACCAATTCGTCAATGGCCACTCTCAAACATCGATTGAAAAGTTGAAAGAGGAAAAAGAAGCGGAGACGGACTCAGAGTACGAATCGGGTGATGAGTCGGATACTGGAATGTTGGATCATGTCATCCCTTCTGAAATGACAGGTAGAGAGTTAGAGTTGGAAGAAGATGAGGAGGTAGCAGGACCTATAGCATCTGTGAATGAGGAAGTCTTGCCAGTGGTGGCTCAACCTCCTCTGGAGAAATTACCAAAAGGGGAGGGGTTGAGTTTGGCAGGGGAGGTAGTGAGCTGGATGAAGGATCGAAAGGCGGAAGCTTGGGCAGAGAGTAGGGAACAAAAGCAGGAGACTTCAGTGCGACAGGAGGGGAAGGGGATTGTCAAAATCGAGTTTAAAGATATGGAAGAAGCTGTTATTATTCAGTCTGCGGGAGATGACGAATCTGGGGGGACGCACATGGTTAATGAGGTTGAACAATTGGAGACGACGGATGAGATTCAGGTTGACATTCATGATCATCAGGAGATGGATTTGCGGAAGGAAGACGAAGCGGCGGTGTTGGAAATGGTCATTCACTCCGATACACCTTCAGTGGAACCACAAGCAGGACCGTATATCAAGTCAACCGATCATTGGGAGCCTTCAACACAAAATATACATCCGATTTCTGATAATTCACTGTCCCCTACCACGACCGACATGGCTCTTGCATCAACCATTCCTCCCATCGTCAACCCCTCTCCGGTATCGGATATCCTTGATCAACCTCCCGCGCATGCTTCGACCGAAATTCCGGCTGCGCATTTACCGAAACTGGAGATAGACGATAATCCTCCCGCCGATCTCAGTCTGGCAGTCAAAACTGAATCTCCAACTGAACACAACATGCAGAACGAGACCGATGCTCTTGTGTTGTCAGGTGTGCCTAAGAAGGCGAATGCACAAGCAACGAAAGTAGTCGCACACACAGATACCACCCCTGTGATTGAGGACATGCCCAAGTTATCTTCAGCAGGGACGGTAGTTATCCGAGCTATGCAATCCCGACCTGGTGCTCATGACGAGGGATGGTTAGAAGAAGGTTCTGTTTTATGTTGGGAAGATGGACGAGTGTTGGGTACTGTGAGTTTTCTTCCGCATATCCAACTTTCTTTCATATTCTTCTCATGTGTGGTCTACAAACACTTCCATCCAGCCAAACGGTCACTTGATCTATCCCACCATCTTATCATTACTACATCTCTTCGAAACGACTGGGATACTATGAGTCTTGGGGTTTGTATCTAATCAAACAGGTATCAGAAACCTTCGGTCCTCTAACATCTCCATTCTATACCGTCCGACTTCCTCCTCCTCCTTACCCTTACCCACCCCTTCATTCGCTGAACGCAGGAACCAAACTTTTTTATCCCACAACACCGATTTATCGAACATTCGTCAACATGCCTTTACTTCGTGATCCGAGATTAAAAGGTAGTGACGCTAGTAATCGTTATGACGAGGAAGTAGGAGAAGATGAACTTGAATGGTCTGATGATGAAGCTGAGGCTGAAGCTAAAAAAAGACGAAAAAGAGGAATGTCATCTCGGTTCTCTGATGCATCTTTCGACAATAACAACCTACAACGAGAAGGGGTAGAACGTGGAGGGAGAAATAGAAGTAGGTCAGGAAGTGTGAGTAGCATATATACTGCGAATCGATCAGATGGGGAAAGAGGGAAGAAAAGACTTGGTGGTGTGGGAGGAGGAAGGGGTGGAGGAGAAAGAGAAAGATTTGGATTACCTACAAAACCACATTTCGATTATCAACCTGAAGATCGATCCGATATTGCTAGTATGTACGGTGATGAGATTGATGGATCGTCAAGTGAAAGGGAAAGACGATTACCTGGACCGTATGATGATGTTTATATGGGAGAGTCGATCACTGAGCTTAGTTCGATGTCAAATGAGAAGAATCTCAGTAATACTGGGAAGTCAGATGGAGGTAGTAGGACATCAAGAGACGGTCATTCTAATCGAGGGATGAATAGAGGGAGAGGTCGGTCAGGTGGGAGAGAATCAGGAAGAAGAGGAGGGAGAGGTGGAAGAGGAGGACATTTACAAGACTCTCCTATACGTATGGGAGATCTATTATCAAACCCTTCTCAACCTTATCTTCCATCATTCCCTTCTCCTCATCATCCTCCCTCACCTTTTCCTCATCATCCTCCTTCACCTTCTTATCAACCTCAAAATCCAATATCTCATCCTCAAAATTCAATATCTCTTCCTCATCCTCAACAGACATTCCCACCGTTCGTTCAATCCCAATACCCAAATCCAAATCCACAACCCCCTCAGCGGTCCGATCATTCACAATCTACACCATTTCACAATCCACCCTCACCCTCACCCCGAAATACCAACGCATATCCTCAACCAATCTCGTCGTATGTTCCTCCAAACGGACCTGGACATGGACCTGGATATTCTCAACCTTCTTTTCAAGGACACGATCAACATCATCATCCTCAATATCAGATGCAACAGAATTATCAACCACAACAATATCAAACATATCAGCCATCTTCACCACATCATATACAACCTCAACCATCTTTAACATATCTTCAACCGCATCAATCATCTCAAATACCATTTCAATCTCATCAATCTCAACAAATACATCCTCAATTTCACCAAGTGTCTCAAATACAACCACAACCACAATCTCATCACTCCAGAATGTACGAAAACCCACAATCTCAACAACCTCACCAGACAAGGTCAACGCAAGATGACGTCGTACCTGCTATCAACCCCCGGTTCGCATTACAATATCAGATGATGCTTGGGCAAATGTTACCTGGTCAATCGTGGTCTCCTCGTTAATACTATCATTTATTTAGCAATGTGTAATCTCAAACATCATACGTCATACAGTACATCATGCATCGTTATATATAACATACTGTACATATACACTGGTTTATATTGGTCATGTCGTTAGATCATGCATGATAATGATACAAGATAATGCAAATGGTGTAGATGCAAATGTATTTGATATTCACTCCTATCTACCGTCGAGTCGTGGGGTCATCCACATAATCTAATTCTCTCTATCTCACCTTAAATATCCCATTTCCTGTTCATACCGGTGAGTGACAAGGATACACGCGCCCATATTGTGCGTATATCTGCTCAAGTAGATACAATAGAGCATACTAGATTTGTTAAAGGTTGTTTGTCTTAACCAAAATAAGACGTCGGGAGCAAAGTTATGTTTGTGACAGGTATCAATCCAAAGTCTTACGACTGAGGACGGAAGAAATTTCTCGATGTTGTTCGAGCCATTTGGGGAAATCACTTTCTCTCAAAGGAACGTATTGATCTTTGATCTCTAATAGGAAATTGGCAAGGACTATCATTGCTCCGTCTAATCATCAACATGAGGTTTCAACACACACTGAACTCTTCCGCTACTCTTTGATATTTAGATTGTCGACCACTGACAAAATGTCCAAGTGAGATGAATAAATCTTTTTAGAGTGATATGTGAGATGAAAGTACTCCATTTAATATGGAGGGTTGAGATAGATCTGAGCAAAGGGCCACTGTGTCAAGTGAAATGAGTGACAATAAACACTCACAACGATATAAATAATTCACACCTTGATGTAACAACATTTTATACTTTGCTGAACCCCTTTCAGAAGCTTCAATCTTGATCTTGAAACTAATTGTCAGTTTGAATCTTCTTTCACAAGGTGCGTCGAGACGAGACGACTCACTCGTATACCGCTTTACGAAGGTTTTGTACACATTCTTGATGATTGATAGCTTTATCAGTCAAACGTTTTGCCTCTGTCGCGTCAGCGAACCCCTCCTTTTCAATCCCCTTGATCAAACTTTGGGATCAGGGCAGGACGAGGGAGAGAGGAAAAGAGGAAGGAGGGACAGGTGTAAATCACAGTGACTAATCATGGTGAGAAAAAGGACGCACGCTTCCCATGTGATAGAACAGTCACAAGTTGTAAAATTGTTTTATATTCACCTATCTTTCAGCATCATACCATATATATCCCTTCAGAAAAACTGACCATTTAGATACTGAGTCGCTTCGGGAACATCAAAATCAATTTCATCCAACATTTCTTCTGCTTCCTCATCTTCCTCCTCTTCTCCTTTATCGATGGTAGCGACGAGAGAAGCTACGATCATTCCTGTTGTAGTACGTCCTCTACCCATTTGACAATTGAAAACGAAATCGATAGTTGGATCATCCATCCCTTGAGCTATACGATTTACTAAAACTTGTAATGTGGCTGGTAATGGTGCTTGTTCGTCGGTCTGATGATTAATTATATCTACTCTCACTTCCATTTCAGCAACCAGATCAGAGAGCAGAGAAAGCGGGATGGAAAATAAACATTTCCCCTCCCTGTATACTTATGAGCTTTCATGTGATAGGGACATTGAAGTTCGGAAAGCCCTGTGTAACTGACAACGTGATATCCCCGAGGGAATCGGGTACGAGGACACACGTCGAATATAGGTAAGAGTAGAGAAAATCAGAGGAAGAATGACACGCACGATAGCCACTCGTTGATAATCCACCCGATAACCATCTCTTATCACTCTATCGTACAATTCCTTCGGAGTCATCACCTCATCTTCTTCGACATCTTCCCATATAGGGATAATTTCGTATGTCCCAGGCTTTGTCTCTATCTCATCATGTAACAACAATCGACCTTCGTTCCGTCGGATCTCTCTTAAAACATCGTCTTTCAATGTAGTTTCCATACGCTCGACGACGGAAGCTGTCACGCCGGTTGTTCTTCTCATCAGCATAAACCCAGCGCGGAGGATTGTCGGACTTACTCAACGTTGGTCAGAGGTTTATCAATTATACGAAGGACATGAGGGCGAGATTTGACATACTTGGAAGTCAGCTTCACAAGATGTCGTTGGTTGGAGCCACTCACTAAGACTGGCTCTTCTCGTAGAGATGTCCAAACTATTTTTCTTGATCCCTTTGGACTGGCGCCCATTTTCTCCAGAGCATTACGTAGTCTGTAATAATCAGCGAGAGTCCAAGTCCACTTGATTCGACTGACCCTGTCTCACTGGGCATACTGCAGATCAGCACGGCTTCACTCAGATGTGTCAAACGTACCCTGTACCATAGACATAGTGCTCGGAGCCTAAGTCACCTCGGTGGGTAGATGACATGAGTAGCAAAGGTATCTTGCGATAATTGGCTGCACCTTCAACTCGTCTTTATATCAGTCTGGACCTTCATTGTACAATGTAAGATAACAGACTCTGGTAAGCTCTGCTTTTGCAGTCCAGAGAAGAAGTCGGACTTCAAAATCTCGCTTATCAGCAGACTTCCATGATGATATTGAGTATCTAACGGTTTGAGCAGACAAAATGGCGCCACTACGATTGGCCACGACCTGAGTTTCCTCATCTGGGAGCTTATCATTAGCTCTGCCATTGTACCGCCAGCTGGTACACTTACAGCCATACCTTGTGCAGGATCCACCCGCTCGATAGGGGTTAATCCTTGTAGTCCACCTCGTTCTAATTCAGTCTCTAGAGTTTTGAACACTACATAGTCAGCCAAGCAAGTCAGGGAACTCAATAGCTCACCTGGTCGATGTTTGACGAAAGATTCGAAAGTATATGGATTCTCATCATCTGGTCCCCGATCGTCGAGGTAGGCTTGGAACAACAATAGATGATAGTAGCGTCTCAGTAGGAATATGCCTCATAGATCAGTCCAGATGTCTCACATCACGAAGGTTACTCACCTTTCTCCAGGTGACGATTCCTGTCCGGTCCCTCTGGAGCAGCTTCCGCCTGTCCATGAACATCCTCTATGGCGTCCCGCAAGTTGTAATGTGCAGCGGTACGATCAATCGCCTCATCGACAATCTACGCATCAGCTTCAGAGTCCAATAGGAGACTAAGGTCTGAGCTGACCTTTTTCACTTCTAACCCATTCCTGATGACTCTCAAACAACTATTGATGATTTGCCAGCTCGTCTTGGGAACATGAGTCGTCATCCTCTGTAAGTCGGGTCGCTTCTTCATCGGTGTAGTCGGACGGGTGGTGGCTTGTGAACGATCTCTCTTCAACCATCGCTGGATAAGAAGGACAATGACGGCAGTATTGGAACTTCTTCCACGTCCGAGCTGATCGTTCAGGATGAAAGCGCTTTTCTCCAAATCTGTCCGAAGACAAAGATTGAGGATGTCGGTGATATCGTGAAACTATTTCATCAGTCTCAGTCTTCTCATTACTTGAGTTGAAGAGAACTCACGTCGGGTGACGATTCTGAAGTAATTGGAATCCGCACGAATTCCACTCCCACATGCTTCGCTTTAACAGCCACTTGATCCATCACTTCTCGGATTGACGCGACATCACCTTTATCCACACTTTCCCACACGGGAATCACTTGTCCGTCCGAGCTCTCACTGTGTAAGAGTACACGACCTTGAAATTCGGCAAGCTCATTGACGACATCAGATTTTAGACGTTCTTCGAGGACTTCAAGACGTGAAGCCGAGACGCCAGAATAATCTCTCATATTTCGTAGAGCCACACTGTCACGACGCAAGCAGTAAGGAGAACCTAATTGTTCATCAGCCCGTGATATTATATTGGAATTATAGACATCTTTGATCATAAAGGGATAATTCACCATTGATCATAACTAATGGTTCTTCTCTTAGACACACCCAAACGACTTTGCTCACCCCTGGAAGGCGCAGATGCACATTGTCCAAGATGGTGTAGATTGCATCTTGGGTGGGTTGACCAGTAGCGAAGATGGGCCCTCCTCGAACTTGACGGAAGCCTACAGCACCTCGAACACCCTCGACGGATGCTGCGGCATCTGTCAACCACAAGTCGGATTTCTGTATTCATCAATTGTCACAACGTGTCGTTGTTGGGAACTCACCAGCAACGTTCTAGTTCAGTAAGCGCCATGACATTTTCGGATAATAGAAAGGACTTACGAAGCTCGCAACATGATCCCATTGCGGTTCTTCACCACATAGTCGGCCCATTCATCTCCCAGGATCTTTCCGCCTTGAAGATTGACATTGCCTATCCGCGAGCCACTCATTCGAGATCGACTCTGACCCTCGAAATCGGTAGATCGCGAGATCAGACTCAAGTCATTGATAGGCGCAAAGGCGAATAGCCTGTTACCTCCTTGTCGACGCATTGTCTTGATTTGGCTATGGTGATGAGCGTGGCCAGTACGGGTTCCCTGGCACAGCTTACTTCCATATCTCGGGACGATTCTGACAGTCAGTTAATGCTTTCCTTTTCTTGAGCCCATCTATCTGCTCACCTTGAGCCAATCATGGAATGTCACACCGGTCGCTCCAGCGTCTTCCTCTTCGACATATTCGGCGAAAGCTATTAGGTCGAAGTATTGCTCCAACTGCAGGATTTAGCTCCGATCGGAAGCCTTGTCAAGCTAACTCACAGAACGCGAAGCCTTCTCCAGAGTGGCCTGTCGTGTTTTGTCATCCAGAGTCGCTACACTGTATTTGATACGGTTCTCAATGACACTTTCACGTAGGTTGACCACTGCGTCACCTGTCAAAAGTCAGCCCCGCCCATTTGCACGCTGGGAAACATCAGAAGCTCACAGCTATCGATTACCGCGTCGACAAGTCTCTTCATCTGCCGCCCATGATCCAGGCTGGAAAGAAGAGACAGCACGAAACCATAGTTGCCCATGTGAGCTTTCCTGAGTTGTTCCAGTAAGGCGGGATGAGACGATAGTAGATCAACAGCCGAGGTGTTGTGTTTCGAGGGGAGATCTAACAGTCAGCTGATGTCAGAGTTGAAAGACAGTGAAGGTACTTCTATCCAGTATCCGTGTCAACCGAAGAAGACTCTTGTTGAGTGTTTGCTGATGCGTGGCTTGCTCCAGGAATTGAGCAGCCTGCTGTCCAGCTTGGCCAGGCAAAGGCTACTGTCACCATTTGAGCTGCTATGTAACAGGGACAGCAGCTTACGGTAGTGAAGCCCGAGGCTCCAGTGGCGACTGGAAAAGGGTCGTCTAATGACCGAAGAAGAAACTGCTTGCGTCGTATGATGAGTGCAGCGCACATTCCAAAAGTGGCTGAAGTCAGTTTTATTTCTCGTATCGATCAAAATGGCCTCACTTCGGACAACTCCCATTCCACAGTTGAAGACTAGGGATGTGGTGACTGGATCGATTGTTTTTAAGACGTTCACATAGGCATCGAGATAATTATCCTGTTTATCAGGTCAAGATTTTCAACTGTTGGACCTGAAGGATTGCTTACTTCTATTGATCTATCCGGTGCAACGGGAATTCTCCAATAGTCACATCTCCATCCTTGCGCCTTGATGTCGTGCCAAATGTCTCTGGGAGTGAATACTGTCTCCTCGTCCACACTGATCCACGTGGGCACCAAATTTCCGTCTGTAACTTCGTCATGAATGAGAATCATACCACCATACCGACGAGCCTCTTCGAGTACGTCAAGTCTAAGTCGACGTTCGATATCTTCCAAGTTGGGAGCTCGATCTGAAAGAGTGAGAGTTCTAAATGGGTCTGAAGCGTCCCTGAGTACATAAGGTCGGCCATTACAGTAAACTAACATTTGAGCTACTCCTGAACTATGATATGGGACGAGGCTTACTTAACGTCTCTTCACGTGTACTGAACCATGCTGCCCTTCCCAACTGAACTTGGGCGGGTTCGTTCTCTCCGAGGTCTGAATCACCTTTGCGCAATGGAACACTCGCTGCTCCCGGGGGAATGATGCCGGTAGAAGAACCTCTTCGTGATGGTGCAGGAGCAGGAGGTGAAGGGTGACATCCGAGTATCGTTAGTATAGCTCTCAATCCTGCTATAGTAGGTTGAGCAACCTATGTTCTCAGCCTACGAAAATCTTCACATGGGTCATGACTCTCACCCCAAACACGTTCAAACACTGTTCATCTGGTGCTCTGAAATTTGGAGCACCTGAAATCGTCAAATCCAAATCCAAGGCTCTTCCTGTGGGATAATGATCTTCCTGATTAGCTTTGATGTTGATGCATCTTGGTGACATACCGGTCTTGAGAACAAATCTAACATCAGCACGTGTCTTTATGACATTCCGATCGAGTTTATCTCACCCTCTTGCTAAAACCCCTCCCTGACGTCGTTTGACCACACCATCAATCTCTCCTTTGAGACGATCTTGTATTCCCAATATTCTGGGTTTGACTTTGCCACCGGTTGTCAACTTTACACCTACGGCATTGAGCAGTTTGGCTGACGATGACATGCCCGGTGAGGCTGTGGAAGGTCTAGGTGATCCGAGTTCAGCTACGGATGAAGAAGCGGGAGATAGAGGTGAAGGACGAATAGGAGCGTAGGGTAGGGAACTTTGAAATGATTTAGGTGATATGGTGTTTGTCATCGTTTCTGGTAAGGGTGTTGAAATGGGTCGAGGGGGAGAGTGAGGATAATGTGAGGTTGAGGATGTCATTATGAAGAATAGAAGGACAGCCGAATAGCGATACGAGGCCTTCTCTGATAGTGGGTCTTGAATCTTTCAGAGGAGGTTTGTCGTTTATCCAAGTGGACCAAGTTTGAGGATATCGATGAAAGACAAAAGAAAAGGTGGAATGACATCCGTTCTGGTCGGGGATACCGCAGGTGATCGCATAGGGGATTCAGGTGGCCAAAAGTGGAACATCATCACACGTGGAGCCCCACACATTCCCCTTCGATCATGTCAATTACGTAACATTCAAACTTACTCGTATTCTCCCCTTGTCCCTGGTTGAATCGAACGTTCCTTCACCTAGTCCCTATATCCTACCTTACTTTACTTACCCTGCCTGCAAGTACTATCACTGCCTAACTGCCCTGGCTCAACTCTCCGACTCTCCGACTGCTCGTACAAATCGATCCTCGATATGAATCCCAACTTTCAAAACCTCAACTATTCATTCCCTCCAGGTCTTCAACACTCCATGTTACCTCCTCAACCACAACAACAACAGCAGCAGCAAGGGTTCATGAACCCTCCTGATATCCACACGATCGCTCAACAGGGTTATTTGGTTCAACAACAACAACTCCAAGCGTTGCAAATGCGTCAAGCTCAACAAGCTCAGATGGCGCAGATGGGACAAGCTGGACAAATGTCTCAAGTTCAACAAATGCAATTACAACAGATGCAGCAGATGCAAATGGCGCAGATGACACCGGGACATGTTCAATCGAGTGGGTCGTCGAAGAAAAAGGCCAAGGTGAGTTTCGAAGTTGTTTTTTCCCTCAGTATTCCCCGTCTTCCTCCCTTCCTTTCGAGATATTCGTTGCGTTTGATCTCACCTATCTATCGAATTAATCTCACCTAATTATCGGAGATTTGACAATCAAAAGGTCGGAGATCATCAAGCGACGGACTATCGGAACATATTGTATCAGAGATATAAACGAGAAAGACATGAAAGGACATAAAGATTAACAATCAGCCACGTCCATCACCGGCATCTCAAATGTTACCACGAGCAGCACCTTCAATGTTACCTCCTCATCCACCTGAACATTATCTTCGTAATGCCATGCAACCACCTCCACAACATCCACCTCATCCCGTAATGTTGGAAGCTCCTGAACCTTGGGCAGACGCTTTGGATGAGATAGATTCTAGGGAAGTGGCCATGAGTAGGTTTAGAGCGAGACAGGAGATGTTAACAGAAGTGTTCTCCCCGGATCCTATTAGTGAGTATCATACCTTTTGGATGTGCATCCGGATTCTTGTTTTTCCCCTCATAGGTCAAAGGAGGAGGGAACAGGTTGTCGTGCCAAGTAGTGAGGAGAGATTTGGCGATAGTTGGAAGATGAAAAAAGGGGGGGGGGAGAAAGGAAAGGAAAGGTGAAAGATATTTGTTTGACATGACTGACGTTATTCAGAGAATATACCTCTAGGAAAAAGAGATCCATGGGAAGGATTAGGTATGGATGGAGAAACATTAGAAGCTAAAGTTGTATGTTTCTCAATAAACATTCCTACTATCCTCCTCTGTCATTCTTATCTATACGCATCTCATTCTTCCCATCCTTTTCATCCCTCTATTATCTCCTCCATTTCATACTCCCCTCATGCTTCTCCACATAACTGTCTCATCTCTCTCCGTACACTCCTCTACACACCTCGACACGCCATCATCGCCAACAAGTACTAGGTCAGTAAGGAATACTGATCCGCAGCTCGTTTTGGAGAAAGAGAACGAGACACTCGAAATTGCTATCAACACTGCTAGTACTTTTGAAAGACCACAAGATCCCACACCTGTAGCTTGAAATATGACATTCCAAATCACCCCCTCCCTGATACAAATTCTCCCTTGACTCGACCACTGCGAGAAAACAGCTGGGAATATCAAACATGGGCGACAACACTTACTATATCTTCCCTCGACCTGATGAGAATGATCGAACGCTTTGACGAACTGAAACATGTCAGACCGTCTGGGGTACAATAAGAACGGCATGACCAGATCAACATATGAGAACCTTCGTTGAGGAGTATGGAAGAACGTTGTGGGGGAACAGGGGGTATTGGTCATATGCATCATGTAAAGCAAACAATGAAAGGAAAGATCCAATCGATTCGTATAGGATCTCTCTACGTATTTACAATTTGATCATTCCTCATTTTCTGCTTCTTTGATATCTGTCAATGCCGAATCCACATGATCAATCTGTTCGTCTTGTTGACCATTTGTAGGTAACTGGATGTTAATCATGATTCAAGATTATGTACTGTGACCCAGAGTTCGAAATGTCTTGTCTGATCATGGAGGGAATGTGGAAAGATGATTGTCTCTACAATTCGGGTACTACAAATTAGAACACGGAAGAGAGAGTGTGCGTGTATGTGGGGGAGGAGACACGGAAGACGAGAGACGGAGGATGGGGAGAAAAGAGATGAACATTTGGACAAAAACTCACTTGTAAACCATCCTGTTCCACCTGATCCACACCTGTGGCTTCACCAGAAATAGCGACAGTATGAGAAGGTTCTTTGACTCCACCAATCTCCTCTGTAATAATTTCTTCCTCCGCATCATCCAAAGCACCATCTTCCACACCCTCACCATCTTCGATATCCTCATTAAGTAACGAATTCTTCTTTTGTAATTTTAAAACCAACTTTTCAACTCTTTCAACTTCGGCCTGATAATCAGTTTTGATCCCTCTCTCTAATCTTCATCTTTGAACAATTATCTATCTCGAAACTAAGCCTCAAGCAGTATAAAGAACACGAACACCAACACGAACAAGAATAAGAATGAAATATAAATTCACCAACCTTTGTCTTTGTAGCTGAATTAGCTTCATACCATGCTTTTTTCGTTTCTAAATCATTCATAGTCCTCTGAACATCATCTTTCCCAGTTGGTGGTGGTATACCTAAACTGAGTAAAGCAGTTAATAAACTCATTGGTAAATTAACTGAACCTCCAACTCCTCCTTCACTAGGTGTTGCGATTCCTGAATTAGGTAGGGAAATTTTCTTTCCTTTCTTCTTGTTTTTTCCACTCCCTCCAAAGAAACCTTCCAAATCATCATCACCTTTTTTCTTCAATGTCATTCCTTCGAAATCACCTTCGACCCGACGAATTTCTAAAGTTTTTACACCTTCCACGGTGGTGGTAGTGGATTTTATGGCTTGAATGGTAGGAATTTCATTACCACCATATTTCCCTTTGAACCAATTGATGAGGACTTGACAATCGTCTATTTCTGAAGAAAATGCTGGTATTTTGGCTTCTTCACGTAAACGAACGATTTCAGCTTCACGTTTGATAGCATCTTCTTTTGCTCTTTCAGCTTTGAGACGATCTTGACGAGCTTTTTGATCGGCTTGGATTTTGGCATAATATCGATCGTTTTCTTCCCGGAAAGCTTGGGCTGATTCACGTTTCTTTTTGTATATTTCATCCTGCACATGAGTTTCTTACATGCTTCCCATATCATGACGTTTGACTTCACCCAAAGTAGGTAAACTACTCTTAGTCTGAGAAGACAAAGAAAGAGAGGTGATTGTGGATTGTGGATCATGGATTATGGATTGTGGATCATGGATTATGGATTGTGGATCATGGATTATGGATTGTGGATTGTGGATTGTGGATTGTTGGATGGATGGGTGGTAAGATATGTATAATCCAGGGTGAATCGGTTTAAGAAGAAAGAAAAGTAAAGTTGACTATACACACCAATTGAGCGGACAAAGCGTTCCTCTCATCAAACAATTTATTCCTCTCAGCATACGCTTTATCACCTTCCTCTCTCAACCCATCAGACTCTTTCTTCAACTCATCATATTTATCCGTAATCTTCTTAACCTCCGGATCATCTAATATCTTACGTAGCTCATCGATTCTAGCTCGATCAGCAGCGATGGAATCTTCCACTGAACCTGATGATTCCAAGGCTTTGCGAGATCGACGAAGAGTGCTTAATTCCGCCAAGGCTTTTCTTTCGTCTACCAGTTTCATAGTTCCTGATTCGACCTGAGCGTTTAGGGCACTGTGAGTCAGCGTGATGTATGCTATAAAGGTCGGAATATTCCCAAGCGGGCGCACAGCAGTGGTAGGGTTTGTATTGGTTTTTGATTAGGTAGAGTCATCATGCCTGTCGTCTCTTTTGCAGTGCCCTTTAGACTTGCACACCAGAAGAGATAACAGGGCGCGATGTGGGGAGCACGATATTCTTGACAAGTGAAGCAAAGACACGTGGTTAGACAACTTAACTGAATGAGATCAAGGTCGAGCTAAAGAAGGGAAAGGCTACAGTGGGAAAGTGGTCTGAGAGGGGGAAGAGTTCGTTCTAAATTTGTATGTCGGACAAAACAAAATGATATCATATCGGGAGTAAGAGAAGTGGGGAATTGTGTAAAACTCACGAAATACGTTCTTCCACCTCATTAACCGATCTAAAACCCATTTTAGATTTCGTACCTTGAGCATCCTTGATTTTCTTACCTACGATCTCTTGTAACTTTTTCAATTCATCTAAAGTTTTTTGTCTTTCAGATTTATATTTCCCTTGTTCTGATCTCAAAGAATCCATTTCAATCTTAAGTTGTGATCTTCTATCATTTTCTCTAGCAGGTTGAATTAAAGAAATACGCGCTCGGACTGAATCCTGAATTTGATCAGTTTTTTCAATTCTTTCCTCTCTCTCTCTCTCTATCTCTATCCTCTCTTCCGAATAATTCATAGAACCTGAATATCAAAAAATAGATTTGTAGGGTCAATTAAGATGAGGAAGAGGATGATATACCTGTTTTGTCTTTATGATTGCTATTTCTTTATTATAACCATCTTGTTCAGCGTTATATTTCGCTTGATCTGGTTTTCCTAATCTTTTCTCTTCCAACCCATTTTCTGACTTTGGTTTTTCACCGTTGGTAGTTCCGATTCCGTTGAGTTTTGCTTTACCTGGTTTGAGGGTTGATGTGGGTGGAGGCATTGTTGGTTTGTAGAAGGGTGAGGTGGTGGTTAGGGTGAAGATGGATCGATAGGATTGACAGAGAGACGCGAGGGAGATGGGGTGAATGTGGCAGGTGGCATGTGGCAGGTGGCACAGCTATTAGTCAACGGATGTGGCAGTTCTCAAACCATACCCTATTGTCACTCTACCTCGGCTATTGAACGATGACTATTTTCCGTGCATCTTTCCTTTTCAAAGACGCGTGTTCGGTGGATCTTTCCTAGGGAGGGCAGCATAGGTTTCACATATGACATCAACTAGTAGAAAGAATGTTCCAGTATAGAGTAGTCAAATATGATCAATTTACTGATAAACGCTTGTCAATCCCGTAGTTACCGAAGCATCATCACTATGAATAATCATAAATATATGTACTTTCCCCAATTTCACCTGAAGTACATTATAGTAAAGGTGTCGATTGATATATCATACATTTCTCATTCGGGACACAAGGTCATCCATTTACCAGTGGACATAAATCATGCCTTCTTCTTTGGTTTCTACCAGTAGCGGTAAGTCATTCTTCACCCGTCGGCCGTCGGAACGATTTCAGATTATGACCAATAGATCATTCCAGGTATCATCCCGATTTTCATAAACCAAACGAATTCAATTTGACCACGTTAAAATCAGAAGATGATATATTATTTCAATTCCACTTACCATTACTTTCCATCTTATCTCCATTTTTCAACACTATACCTTCTCTTGAACCGGGAGAACCTCTTTACCTCCCTTCGGCCTCATCAGAATCATTGGCATTTTGTCTCAAGATAATACTTTCTTTCTCCGACTCAGCTCCGATCCCCGTGATAGATCCCAAAACTGTTGGAATGGTGTTTGAAGGTGTTCTCAGGATTTGCGACGCTTATGACCTCCGACCAGTCTTGACTCATATTTATCGATGTAGACAAACCATCTTTCAAAGTTTAAACAAATCAGGAGCGATTCATACATTCCTCGACTTCACTTTGGCGTTATTATCAAATAATCCAGAAGCCGCTAGAGAATCTGCGATCGACTCACTCAAATATGGCATGGGAAAGATACCTAAATGGATTAGAAACGTATTGGTCGGATACGCTCCGATACAATTGATACAATTACACGAATATCATATATCTCATGTCAAATCTTTCGAACGATTGAAAGAAGATTTGGTGGATGATACGAAAAGTCATACACCTGGTGGAGAAATATTTTCGAGGAAATGTGAAGTGAGATGTGAAACGTTAAGACAATATCATTGTGATTGGGAGAGATTCAAATATGTTGCAGCGTGGAGAGTCGCCAGGGCGGTGGAACATCTCAGAGAGGGAGATGAGATAGATGACGCAATGATAGATACTTTGAAAGATCTCTCTAATTGTGACCGCTGCGTGAATAGAATGTTTGAAGCGTTCTGTAGTGGAGAGATTGCGACTTTTCGTCGGAACAAGGTGGAAAACTTGAAGGTTATGGGATTGGACGAGGATGAGTCAATAGGGAAAGAATAAAAGAGATGATTGATCGTGATGCATTTCAATGGATTCAATGCAATGTGGCATGACAACATCGTGATAGACTCAAATATACAACTAAGCATCCGAGGATACAAACCTACTATGTCAGCTCGTCATCCTCTCTATCTCAAAACAATCTGAATCGGAGCTGAAACTCACATGAAATTCTGAAACTGCTTCCACATCTTCTTATCCGCTATTAATTTCCTGGCCAGCTTGACATAACTCCCAATTGTCAGATCTTTCATTTTCCACGGTGTGATCTTCTTCAATGCTTTCTCAAAACTTCTTCTCATCTCCAGCACATCCTTCTCCCCATCTCCTTCTGGCTCGTCTCCAGCTTTACCTTTCGTTGGCGTGAGAGATTCAGGGTCGAAGAGGATGGGATCATACTCCGGTAAGAGATGTAATGGGATAGGTGGAGGTTGCAGCTGCAAATTCATACTGGTATTTGATGGGATGAGATGTTCCACTCTATGTGTCGTATACTCGATTTTCCATTCCGGTTGATGATTCTTATTCTGATCCATGTCAGGCAGATAAAATTGAGTATAGCCAAGAGGGGTAAGAGGACGATTCGAACGTGATGGAGAGGTCTTGTTGTAATATCTCGGTTTATGTTTGAATGTACAATGAGGCTTATCTTGATGTTCAGGAAGTGAACAGTCGTCTTTGGGTTTATCATGACGATGACCGTGTTTTCGCTTCTTGGCAATTGTGATTTCGTCATCGAGACCGGATATGTTGTAACTGGCTTTTAGCTTGGCACATCGAAGGACCTCTATCACCCTCTCATGGGCAATGCCGTGAGTAAAAGAACCACACCTAAAGTAGGCGATCGAATGAAGGGAGATATGTTCGGAAGGTATAGTAAACATGCTGGATTCGAGGGGCAGGAAGGAGATTGAACACACCTGTACACTCTAACTCCTGGGAGATAAGTGGGAATGACGCTGGCGCCTACGTTGACCACGACATAGTCCTTCAACTTGATAGCTTGAGGACCAGGCATTTCCCCAAAATCTTTCTTCAATTCATCTCTCAGACCATTGTTGGCGGACCTGCCAAAGGTTCCAAACGCACCGCTCGCCCTAGCTCTTTGGTGGGCGGTGGTGTTCGGTCTGAGTCCACGTTTGGAAGACTCTTCAAGCTCTATAACGTCTAAAAAGAAGAAATGATCGACATTCCTACTTCGTCAGGAGGACACGTATCAACCTGAGAGAAACTCACATGTGTCCAAAGAGATGTCCGACGATAGTATCTTGATATCGTAATGCCAGATCTCCATATCGAAGGTCTGTCACTTAGCCAGATTCGTGGAACACTGTGTCAATACACTCACAACAAGTTTCAAAATAGTTTCCCGCATGAGGTGGAACGTGTCCGGTCAACCAAACTTGCATCTCCCTATCTCGGAGTTCTTCCAGTTGTACCTCCAACCAGTCCATTTCCAAAGCACCTGGGTCGGAGCTTCGATCCACGCACCCGTCAACAACTGTGCTGTAAGCTTAGCTTTGTGATGGGCCTAATAGCTCACGAGTGTTTGAGTCGTACCAGAATAACGTGTTGAGAGATATGACAGCAAGTTGGTCTGGAATAACCTCTGCACTGAAGTACATACCACGTTCGAAGACATGACGATAGTCGGAGGGAATGAAGGGTTTCCATATCCTATGTTCTGTCAGCAGCTTTCATGTGATCTGTTACACTTATGTGTTGGTGGAATGAAAGGCCCATGTGGACCAAGTTTGAAGGGTAAAGGACATACCTGCCATACTCCGAACTTATCGAACTAGGTCCAGCAGCTAGCACATTATGAGGATAGATATCATTGTTACCTATACTAGGTACGATATGTACATGAGGAGGAAAAGCATCTCTCATGAGGTCGACCATGAGACGATTAAGCTCGTAGATCTCATCGGGTCTTCGTGGGATATCACGATCTATATCATGTCTATACTCAGCTCCATTACGATCGGTGATCAAAAGAGCTCTATTAATAGGCAAATGTGATGTGAAAGCTTACCTGGCATTATCCCCAGTCCAAACCACAAAATCAACTTCATCCGCCCATTCCTTCTTCAACCATTCAAAGGTCATCTTCACGAGTGACATTGGTGAATCACATTCCCTAACATGTTAGATCAACTTGATAGCTGTATAGGTAGACTTACGTGACGGGAGTTCCCCAATCTCCTGCTAATTGTTCTTTCTTTCTCCACAATCCTTCATCTTCTTGATGATCTGACTCGTCTGACAGAGTGGGCATTACTGTGCTCTTGCCCTTGTGCTTTTGCTTCTTGTGACATCCATCGCTGACTTTGGATCCGGGATTATAGTGAGGGTCAGGGTGAATATCGGTCACGTGTAGAAAACGACCTTTGAGTGCTAATTATGAGCTCAATTAAGCACGAGAGGAACAACTCACGTCTTCTGAGTGTCGATGAAGATGTATCTGGGTTTGTGGAGAAGGGGGATTGGTCGGCGATGACGTTGAGCGTCAGGGGGAGGATTGCTATGTAACGAGGAAGACGCATGATGGGCAGCTTAGAGCACTCTATGAGAAATCCTGAAGACACTCCTCTGCCCTGATATGGCAGAGGGAGCGCGAGTACGACCGATATCCGACTGAAAAAGAAGACAAGTAGTAGTTGTGATTGTGGAGAAAGTGAGCACGTTGGTGGCTCCTGTACAGATTCTCATCTAGGGTACATACTTTCAGGCACGAGACGACGATCGATCCCTTTTATTAGGCGTGCCATGTACTGTATCTCCCACTCATGAAAGGTAGGCATGCGAAGATCTTAATGCTCGAGATTTTCGCAAAACGTCCCTCTCAACTTTTGTTGTATAGAGTAGTCGTTCCCAACCATGGTAAGTCACCTTCATATATACAACACAAACACACACACACATACTGAACATCAGCTCCGACGTCAAACTCGTGAACGTAGAGAATACATCTACAAGAAATCTCTAGAATCGCAAGAACGTGCAATATACGAAAGAAAACAACGTATAAAAGATCTTCTCGCCGCTGGTAAACCTATACCTAACGAACTGAAAGCGGACGCAAAGACATTAAGCAAAGATTTAGCTTTGGATGAAAGTCAACAGGAGCCTAAGAATCATATAGATGATGAATACGCAAAGGTTGGAACTTATGATCCAAAGATTGTTATAACTACGAGTCGATCACCTTCTTCTCGATTATTACAATTTTCCAAAGTGGGTTTTTTTCTTTCTTTCTTGACTGTCAAATTATTCCTCTCCATTCCACCATCCCTCTACTTCCCACCTATTATTGCGCATTCCTCCTTCAACACTTTTCCACTTCCATTCAATTTCCCTCTCTCGCGTCTTCGCTTGTCTAGGTATAGGAAGAAAGTCCGTCATTTCTTTCATCTAATCCAGGTGGAAGTACATCAGATTCAAATTCGAAAGTCACATCATGTAGTGTTGAACCAGGAAAATTGGCGTTCCAGTGTATAAAAGCATTGGTAGAGTATTGGTAAGAAACTGACCAAAAAAGGAACTCCGTTTAATCTTCCCAAATTCCTTTCGATTAAACAGAGGTAACACAACCTCACCTTCCCTAGTTCAAGCATGTTTATCACAAGGTATGACAGATTTGATAATCATACATGAACATAGAGGTGTACCCGACGCACTCATAATTTCACATTTACCACATGGTCCAACTATAAGTATGACATTACATAATGTTACATTAAGACATGATGTCAGTAGTCATTCGGAAAGTACCGTTTCGGAACAATATCCTCATCTCATCTTTGAAGGTTTCAGTACGAAATTAGGTGAAAGGGTGAAAGGGATATTAAAAGCTTTGTTTCCTGTTCCTAAAGAAGATGCCAAGAGGGTGATGAGTTTTGTTAATGAAAAGGATTTTATCAGTTTTAGGTGAGTGGTTGGGTTCTTCTTTTTTTCTTTTGGAATGGGTCGGAACTTTCATAAGGATGATCTGGGGTGGAGGAGATATTTGATCTTTCTTTATTTCGAGAAGATATTTGAAGTAGAGAAGATATCTTATGAAGAGTATATAAGTGAGGAACGGAAGAAGTTTGATGTAGAGGAGGTATTCGAAGTAGAGGAGAAATCTGAAGTGAAGAAGAGAAAACAAGAGAAAAACTGATATACCAGACATCACGTCTTCGCTAAAACTTCACATAAAGATGTACAATTAGCAGAAGTTGGTCCAAGGTTCGAAGCCAAACGTTAGTTTTTCTTTCCCCCTTGTCGTTCTTTCCCTAACCACATCCTTCCTGTTAAATTTCAAATCATTATAAGGAACGTAACCACAGTTCTTCCCTCTAAACGATATCTTGCGTAAATTCCCTACTTCTATCTCAGCTTGAGTGGAGTTTAAGAAGCTTGTTCGCCCATACTCTTCATACACCCCACTGACAAAATAGCGTACGAAATACGTCAAGGTACTTTGGACCAAAGAGAAGCAGACGTGGAATGGCTTTTGAGACCTTATCTCCGTACTGCCAAAAAACGACATCAACTGTGATACCTTTCCTTGTGTTACTGTATGTATTCAACATCTGCATCTCTTCATTCTGCCATCTTGCCTAGCTCATCATCTTTGGATCTTATCAGACACGGTCTTATGATCTTACCATTAAATCCAACGTACTGTATTCGTGTACTACAAGAGAGACAATTTCATGCTGAGTGTGTACTGAGCGCGGTCAAAGTGACATTTGAAAGATCCAGAAGCAGAAAACGCAAGAAACAATACATGTGAAAATACGAAAAGATGTAAAAAAAATCAATCATCCCTATCTATCACTTCGTCGAATCCCCGCAGCGTACAACATGATAGAGACAAGATACAACGTTTGATGATAAGGATGAAGTATGGTTTTGATATGTTTGAAAACTGAAGAAAATATGAATGATGAAAATTGTGTTGAACTGGATGAACAAATGAACAAATGTAAATCAATGGATCTGAAGGGAAATCTAGAAATAAATTGTGTTGGTGTTTGCCATTGGCAGAATTGACTTCCGTTCTGATTTTCGACTTTGGCGCAAGATTCATGGGCAAAGCCAGTGTGTGAATGTCTTGAGTCATGTGAGAGTGAGATGAATGAAAGATGAGGTGAAGGAGGTGTCGAACGATTCGTTCCAGGACGTAGGTGAAGCAAACGAACGACGACTTGGAAATGGGATATGAGATGGAAATGTCGTGAGAGTTGATGTTGGGTATATCACTACTGCTGATCACTGAAAATAGGGATGGTAATCCAGGATGTCGCGGTTGTTTTTGTGTTTTTTTTTAACGTTTTTGGTTTTCTTCATAACAGATCGTGAGGCCCAGGATGCAAGTCGATTGATACACATATAGAGGATGATATAAACATGTTGTTGATGAGAGGACAGAGTGAAAAGTTAAAACCGTTGGATATGACAGACGATCACTGATCACTGAGGTCGAGGTTGAAAGCCGACGGGTCTATTTGCCGCCTCTTCCTGAAGTCTAGGAGCGATTGGTGGGTAAGCCCTCGGCATGGGTCTGCTAGAACCAGTTCTGATGATTAGCCAAAATTCAGACATCGTGTGATTCGGACTCACGCCCAGGCATGTAGATCAACACCTTCTTTGGTCGACCTGATTGTAGCCGCCGATTCTAAACATGCGTCTCGTAATACCTTCGGGACGGTGGAGTACGATTGAGAATAAACATTGCCACATTTGTGCATGGCCCCTCCGACCATCATGACGCTACGTCGAAGAATCTCATCTGAGAGTCAGTCACGATACAACATGATACATTTCTTAACTCACTGTGTTTAGCAGCGCCGGGTGATTTGGTGATGGTCACAATTCCCAGATCGGCTCCATTGCTCTTGGTGCAAATTTTACGAATGTAGGTGCTCAGGTGATTTCTGTTCGGGAAGACTCGAACGACCACACTGGCTCCGTGAATAGTACGCGCGATGGGAGGATCAGCTTCTACGAGAGCTCGGCTGATGGGTTCTCGAGTGGCGTTGACATCCAGCATTCTCTCCACGGTGAAGCTGTACGATATCAGCCGCTTCCACAGGTATGTTGATGAGATCCAACTCACTGTCCATATTCATCCGCGGCACAACGTTGAAGGGAATCGATGATCTCAGTGAGACATTCTCCCTTGACGTCAGCTAAGCACACATGATGTTCAGAGCTCCATCTCACTCACCATGAGAGTCTTGATGGCAGGGTTATCAATCTGACCAGGGTTATTGTCGTCGGCGAGGGTTTCAACCAATTGTTGGACGGCGATAGTTCCCTCTTCCCTCGCGCAACACAGATCGGCCCACTTTCCTCGTAGTTCTTTGGCAAAGCTACCGATCAGTCTGACCCCAGCAATATATGACCCAACTTACTGTTCGAACGTTTCCTGCTCACCTGCCATACGGCAACGGACGAGATACTGAATGTCAGCGGAGTATTTTATGGATGATCATGAGCTACTCACATCTCTCCAAACGCATACTCCACCAGCGAGCAGAGTTTCATAGGCGCCCAGAGTCTGCATCCTTGCGAGCATCAAAGTCTGGTTGTCAGCCGATGAGGCTCGGAAACAGCTGAGGGACTGACCTGGAGTCGCTCCTGTTGCGCAGCGTGCATGATCACTTTTCTAGCTCGGTGCTTGTCCTGCAGAAGTTCAATGAGGTGCTGACTGAGATATCAGCCGAGATGTTTATAGAACGAAGAGGTGACTCACTTGATCTTTTCAATGAATCTCTCTCGATCAAGTGGATCTGCCCTGTCGAGGAAAGTTTGACAAAGTCGGTTACCTTCGGGGCTGAGGCAAAGTTCCCTGGCGTGATTGAGGATGAGGTCGACGGAAAGCTGACGAGTCATGTCCACATCAATACAAGCCTATAATCTCAGTCCTAAACAAGGTCCGCAGTGGTAAAAACTCACTCCAAGAGCTGAAACAAGGTTTTTGACAAGCCTGTATTGTCAGTGTCTGTCAAAATCGTGTTCGGAGGGAAGACTGACTGGCTCGTGGAGCTAAACCCGTAAGGTGGATTAGACAACAAAAGTAGTGCACCAGGAATGGCGAGATTTGGCAGGGGATCCATTTCGAGACGTCCATTTTCCATCAAGTCTCTCACTTCTTCAGGGCTCCAGTCTCGAGTGCGCTGGATGGGTCAGCTTCTCGTCCTTGTGACAACGGAAAGAAAGACCAAAAAGGTCGATTAACGGCCTTGGAAATTGTAGACGGCACAGACGTCACATCCCTATTGGCTTGGACAAATGATGGCTCAGACGGATGAAGAGTGGGTGGGGGTAAGGAATGTCCACTCACCGGGGGTCCAAAATGTTGAGAGCCCATGCTCGACTGTGATCGCATAGGTCCGAAGTAACTCTGGTAATGGTTCATTTGTTGCCACAATTCTACGTGACGTTGATGCAGTTCGGTGTAAGTCTTGTTAAGCTGACCACGTAACTCTTCGAGGTGATCTATCCTACGCTCCAATTGAGCTCGACGTTTAGAAAAACATGTCCAAAGTTCCATCGTGAGGGTTTCCATGGCATCTCGACAACTGAGATGATCGAGAGGGATTTCCGACATTGCTGATCGGACTATGTCACTGTGTGCGGGATCCATCTCGTTAACAATCTGACATGTCAGCGGTGATTCAAAGGTCTACACCTTACATACTCAATACTCATTTCCACAAGAGAAAAAGTACAATGGGGTCGTAAGGGAGATTAGAGCTATGATATCTGTCATGTGAAGTATGAGTGAGTCACATGGGATGAAGAAACTCACCCTTGTAAACTGAGGACGAGGAGCGTAAACAACTCCGATACCAAGACCCGTAGCTACATCTGTGGATGGGAGCATACGCCAGATATTATTTCCACCATCTCCAAATACAATGGGTGCAGGTGCGCTAGGTAGTAATCGGGGTTGTTCAGTGGAAGAAGCGCTCTCCGAGGTGGTAGGGAGCGGTGAAGCGCTCTGCAGGGATTGAGGTGTGGGTAGATTGTTTTCTGTCGCCTGGTCCTGATGATCAGCCTCGGTCAAATTGACAGGAGATATTGAGCACGTGAAGAGAAGAGATCTCATGTGTAGAGAGCAAGATATCACTGCCAGGTCATAAGACTCGGAGTACGGTGAAGAGACGAATGAGGAGACTGAGAAGGTATGTAATGGTCAAAGATTGCCGGAAGTCATGGGTAGGATAAAGCAATGAAGTAACTCACACTGTGTTTAGTCTCTGGTGTCTGCTCACTGGCGGTACTAGACCTCGGAGTGTTGCGGGAAGGTGTGGACCTCAACCTTTGAACAATATGTTCGTATTCCGGATCACCCCCTGCAAACAGTTGAGCCATAGCTGAACAAGTTGGAGTAGGTCGAGCTACCACAGCATCCCAAGGGCTTCTAGAAGGAGGACCGATGACTCCGTAAGGATGATTAGAACGAGGTGTCATATTGTGTATGATAGTATGATATGACTTAAGAATAGATAGAGAAACAAGTCCCAGATGAAGAGGTGACTTTAAGATGAAAGAAAGAGAAGAAGAGATGTGGGATGAAGAAGATGAGAGATGAGAAAGGGTAGATATATATGTATGAAATCTTGAATAGAGTGGCGTGGAGAGAAATGGTGACTAAGTTAAAAAAATGTTAGAAAACGTTACTTTCTCCTTGATCTCCGTTAAGCCGTCATCCGTATGACCGTCATCTAATGTCCACTTCGGTCATCTCAGTATAGGGTCATGAGGTTCAGCCATCTTGTGTACTATCTATGATCTGACTCTACGTTGAAGAATTCCGGCATGACGGGAACGTAAGCACATTGAGAAATATCCAGATGTATTGAGTATACGTGAGTGAGTGAGAAGCGAGGACCATGAGACCAAGGACCAATGAGGAATCAAGGAAGGAATTGAAATAATGCTAGTAGTGGTATGATATGATGAATATTCGTGAAAACGATTCGTCATTCCTGATGAAAGTCTAGATCCTAGAATCTAGATCGAATGGAATGTCAATACAGAAATGAGGAAACTGAAAAACAACGTACAAGAAAATACGAAATTGTCATTTCTCACTATGTCGGGTTTTTTCCTTGTTTGGAAGATTTGATAAGTACTGTATGATCGAAGAGAAACGAGAAGAGCGGGAACGAAGTAAAACGTGTGGGGAATATTTCGCAGGCGCTAGTGAAATCTCTACCGTGGACTAGTCGGAATTGGGAAGAAAATAAGATGTCATGTTGCAAAAGAGTGTGAGAAGAAAGTGAGAAGAAAAGGTCTAGTTGTTTGAGCACAGACAAATGTTTCGATCGGTTAAATTGATTTTCCCCCCGATCCACAGTGGAAAAAGCAGTCGCGTTAACAAAAAAGATGACGTGTGTTTTGAAACCGAAAAGGTTATCACTCCTTCTCACTCTCTGTCAACTCTGTTCAGACCTTTTGAAATAGAGTGCCACTCCTCTCTCCGTTCGGAATTTACAATCAAGTCTGGGTACAGGTCTGGTGGATGACAAGTTGAGCTCAACATGTCAACACCTAGTATGGAAGAGTACCGAAGTGAGTCAATCTTTTTTCCCGTCATCTAAGCCTCATATTCCAATCAGGTCGACAAGATTAACGAATGTGTGTATTGTAGTACGAGTATTCTCCTTAGAGTGGAGAAGTCCAGTATCGATATTTCTAAAGAAGAGGTCTATTACACTTATGTGTCATAGAAATCAAGAAATATGGAGGAGATTTATTATACATCATGGTACATGGCTGGAATGCCTTTCCGTCGTTGCTTTCCCTGGGCTTCAAAGTTGAAAGTGAAATACAACTGATCCTACAGAGGTCATACAAGAACGTGAACTTCATATAAGAGAATCATGGGTGAAAGCGATGGAAGCACGTTTGGTCAGAACGGAACTTCAGAAATGTTACCGTGGAGAAGGTGTCAATCATCTTAAAAACTGTAAAGAGTTAGCGGAGAAGTATGCGGCTATGATAAGGGATAACAAGGTGGGTGCATTCGTTCATCATATTTCTTTGTTTCCTCCTTTTCTTTATTTAAAACTTCATGATTATGTGCTGTCGCTACCTAATCTTGAGTCCACTTGGGGCACTCTTCTTACTCCTTCCATCTCCTATGTCCCCACTCTCATGTCTCGTGATGATTTGTAACCCGAGTGTCCTCCTGTGTTCGTCTCACTTTGTTTGGTCGGAGCAAACGGAAGCCAGCAAAGCGTATCTTTGTTGAAAAAATGTGACTGACCATCAGGTGACAGGATACAAAGTTCTCGACCTCGACTAAACCCACATGCAACATATATATCTCATCCTTTCATGGCGTTTACAAAACCTACATCATCCTTACGAAAGATCTATACAACTCAATGACCTACTCCAATGGGTTTACTTTACTGAACCCTCACTACCCCACTCACATAACTAACACTGGAATCTCGCGAAGTATGACATTTCTCATTCTGTTCATACCTCACAAACGTCGTTTTGACATTTTTACCACTAGAACTTCCGTACACTTTTTTGACCAAATGGAGAAAAAGGGATAAACCGTATCTACCACAGATCGTGTTCTGGATGTAAGTATCCATGTCTTTTGATGTTATTTTCACACGGTAAACTCACACCCGTCCGATTTAAATAAGCATTCCAATCGTCAACAGCAGTTGGACTGGTAGGATCGCGTAGAATGGCAATACCTTCATGGTCCATATATTGGATACTTTGCCAGATTTGACCTCCTCCGCCTGGTGTACTGCGCATGGTTAAGGGAATTGCGGGCTTTTCGCCGGGAGAAGAGATAGGAGGGACGGGATCCTCAGGGAAGGGAGCTTGGGGGTAGTAGTTTGTGTAAGAGAATCGAGATCCCCTAAAATGTCAGAGTTTGTTCTCTATGCTTTTGGCCATTAAGACGAATTCTCTGAATGAGAACATCAGAAGGGAGGTTGACGAGAAGAAATTAGTAGGGAATTGTGCAACAAAAGGGAAGAGGAGAAACTCACCAATGACAAAAGTCCGTGCTGAATACGAAAAATGACTCTGGGTCGTTCCAATATGGAGCTAAGATGGAAGCGTAAGATTCATATTGCGCAGCAGTGGGATGCGAGACGATCAGAGGGACTAATCGAAGGTCGTCTCGGCTATATCATCAGTTTCATATTTTCTCACTTTCACGTAGATAGCTATTATCACAAGAAAGGTCTTGTTCAACAGTTGGAGCAGTGAAAGGCTCGGTAGATGGTAAATTTTCAAATATTGTTCAACAGTGATGGGTAGTAGAACTTACCCTTGAAATATTAATCTCAAATATGGCATTTGCATTTCTAAAGAATGTTCTTCTTCATCTCCAGCCGATCTCATCTGAGTAAACTCTCCAGTCTCACGAAGAGCCTGAATGGCTGTTAATCAGCTTCTCAAAGGATACTCCGACCGTCTCGTCTTCAAGTTGAAGAAAATCTTTAATAAGGAATGTAAAAAACTCACTATCCGTACAAAGCAATATCTCTCCAAATGGCGTGGCATAAGATTTGAATGGTGATAATGCTATACCATGAAAACTTTGATGATGTGATGGACCTATGACGAATACCTTTTTACTGATGATAAGTTTACCTTTACCCCTTGTTTTCTTCATGTGAAAAAACAGAATGGACATATCAACCATTCCAGCAAAACACGCCTTTCTTACTTTTTTGTCCAAGTTTTACCCCTCTCTCTTCGACTATTCTGAGCTGAAGGAGACACAAGTCACGTCTACCTTTTTGACTGTGTTTCTCTCGTGAATATGAAACAGACGGATGGAAAGTCTACAAACATACGCCCTAAGTGTATTACGTCAAGAGATAGAGAAGGAGTAAGGGTGATCTTACTATCTATCAGTAGGTATAGAAGCATAAGCCCAAGCTGCAGCTTGACCAGAATACGTATATCCCGCATGTCTATCATCAGATAAGACCACAACACTTTGATAAAAACTCACGGACTGATAATAGCTTTCGCATCTTGACACGGAGGACTATAATCTAAAGTAGGGAGAGGTACGACTTGAGATAAATTTGATTCTAATTCTTCTTTCAGTTGAATAGCTATTCATCAGCATGATGGTTACATTTTGTCATCCAGATATCATTCCCTTGTATGGGTTTTTCACTAGTCTCCGTTGCTTGACACTTTGTCTCTCAATGTGTCGGGAGTATAGGAGTATATCTGAGGCGATACGTTTACACTCCATCTTTCAGTCACCTTTCCGAGTCGGTATATCCCTCTACTTCCCACTTGTATCCATCACATGATGATAATGAGGGTACTGATGATTTCGTTCTTCCACATACGTTCAAAAATCGGGAATCAAGACATATTCCCCGGATCAGAAGTGAACGATGAGATGGGAGTTGATTTGTCGGTGGTCTCGAGGATGAAGATGGGTTTGATGAGACATGAGAAGGACGGTCAGGACGAAGAAGAGGAAGGAAGGAAGGGACTGACGATTGGCATCGTACCATGACCCAGCATGGGAAGCTCGTCTGACTCTATATGTCAGCTTGGATTACCGTTGGCAGTAACAACTGACCCTTTGGAAGAAGACATTGTCTTGAGACTAGATGTGAGGCGAAGAACGAAGGTAGGTGATGGGAGAAGAGTGATGGAAACAGCTGGACGATAGATGGGGCATGGGGCACCTTGAACCGGGGCTCCGAATATCCTGTCCTTGGTATTACTTATGGTCAGTCACAACAGTCATACAGTAAGCATGCTTGAAGGTGGTCGTGACAATGTTCAATGCATCATAATTGTATACAGGTAAGTTCTATGCACAACAGACTCCTCCGTCCTATCTCTTCCGACACTAGACATATAAAGAGAAAACTCAAGAAACGACGGCCATACTCTCTCCCGTACTTGCCTCCTGTACCAACCTCGCCACATTCCCAATCAGCACTACCATTTCAGCTTGCGACCTTTGTGGTATGTAGACAGAACTCACCTTCGACATCTTCTTTGGTCTTAGCCTCCGCATACACTCTAACACAATCCTCCGTCCCACTAGGTCTAACGAAAGCCCTTCCCATCTCATATTTTCCAACTTCTACATCGACCAATTCTTGTAAACCAACAGGATGATTCAATCTTCTTTCCGCATCATAAGTCACGAAATGGTTTCGGTCAGGTACAATCACTTTTTCCAGTTTATTTGGTAAATCTTGATAACCTGCGTTCCACTCTGAAGATCCCCATCCCTTATGCGCGAGAACGGCTTCGACGAGTAACATGTCGGACATGGCATCACCGACAGCTTGGTTGATCAATTCGTAAAAGTTTAAGAGATGACGGATAGCGTTACCTGCTTCGGGTGTGACGGGGGATGCTTTTCGGAGTGTTTCGATAGCATGTGGGGAGAAAAGAACGGTACCATGTCCGTTGGCTTCGAAGTATATCCCAATGTCAAATTTCTTCGCTGCGTGATGCAGGTGCTTGACGCCTGTTTGTACACATTCGACGGGTATATCTCGCTATGTGTCAGGATCGCCAAACCACAATTGGCAAAACTCACACTCTCGAGATACTTTGTAGAACTACCATTGGCGTAAGCCGTTTGAACCACTCCCATACTGAGCTTTTCCTCTCCTGTTAATTTGGTTCGTAACAACAATTCCTTGAAGTATACGGCCACCATGGTAGCGATCTTATCTCCATCGAGTAGCTTGAAGGTTCTGGTCGCATCCTCCACATAGTAAAAAACAATTCGATCCGCATCGCCGTCAAAACTGCATCCTGTGGTACCCGGCTTGTCTAACGTTCCTAGTTGAGCGAGATTTGGTGGCATCGCTTGTTTCGTCTTCACATAATCGGCTCCGCACTCATCGTTCAAGGCCCCTTTGGTCCCTGTGGCAGTATTCATCGGTCTTAGTAAAAGGACGTCCTCGATGAGAGGTATCATTGTGTCCACCGCAGAGGAGCCAACTCCATTCGCACAATCCACAAAGAGTGGTACCAAAGGACCTCTTATTCCCTTGTTAATCAGCACCAAGATGATTTACCACGATAGAACTCACGACAAGCTCCTTGAAAGCTTTAGACATCTTCTGCATATACCCCTCAATGGTCGGTGCGCCATATGTTCCTGACTGATCATTGGTAGCTTTGACCACATAGTGTAATATCGGGGTCGTGGTCACTCCTACATCCTTGATCTTCACATTATCACCAAATGCATGGAGACCAGCCTCCAATGCTTTGACTAAATCAGGTCCGCTGGGTCGTGTATCTCGTGCGAAGATTATAGATGCAGGCTGGGACAGATCCACGTGAAGATGCGTGGCGAGAGTGGTGAAAGTGGAAATGAGGGAGTCGGTAGAAGGGCAATTCGATAGGGCGGTGGCATGTTGTTCCCATGTGGGATCTAACATTTCACCAGAAGGATCGACAATCTTGACCCCATTATCCTGGAAGCATCAGCCATGTCCAGAAGGATTGAGGACTTACAGGCTCAGGGTTATGAGAAGCGGTGATCATGACACCTATTGAAGCACCTTCGAGACGTTTGGAACGTAAAACGGCGAGAAGAGCTGTTCGAAATACGGCAGCTGGAAGTTTTGCCCCCCTATCACTTGTCAGTATCCGTATAACGAAGAGGTCTGCGGTCGGAGGGAGAAACGACTTACAATGTCCTAAAACCAGCTGTTCCATAGCTGTAAGTGACGCCCTCCTCCTTGGGATAGAGATTAGAGGCTTCTGTGAGAGAATTTAGGAGTACAGCGTGAGCATGAGCGGCTGACGTGGATGATATTGCCATGTTGCGCACTTGAGATGAGATGCGGTGAGTAGTAGTAGTGGTCGAATCCTGAATGGAATGTCCTAAGTGGATGGTGATACAGTAGGTGATCACGTAATTGATCCCCCCAATTTAATCACCTTTCCCAATTTCTTCCCTCCCTCTCTCAAATCTCGTATTTCTTACCCAAACTCTGTCCACGTTCTCGAAAACACATCATCCCTTCATCTCAGCAAGTGAGCTAGGAGTTATCGCCAAGGTGGAATTGGGAAATATCTCACAATGTCGCGCTCTCCAAGTCGGTCCATATCGAGAGCTTCGTCAAGATCATTGGTCAGAAGTCCCTCTCCAGATGACGCCCCTGTCGCCAAACGTAAACGGTCAGTACCGCGACACCCTGTTGATTTTGCTGACTTTTCAGTTCTACATCACCTCGGCCTCGGGAGAGATCGTCTTCACCACCGGCCCGCCGTCGTCGCTCCCGTTCCCGTACCAAAACACCTCCACGTCCAAGCAATGTTTCCACTATTGCCCCTCCTCGTGTGGACGACGTTGATCCTTTTCGAAAGCGTGCACGCGAAGTTGCCATGTTGGAAAAGCAGATTGAGTCCGAGATGCAAGCCAACAGCAACGGATCAACCAACGGCGCTCTGGTTCAGACCAATGGGAAATCGAGCGAGGTGGCAAAAGCAGAATTTGCAAAGTTGTTGGGATCACGAAGTGGAGGTGCATACATACCCCCAGCCCGACTACGAGCTATGCAAGCCGATGCTGCGAAAGATAAGACGAGCTCTGAATACCAGAGGATGAGTTGGGATGCGCTGAGGAAAAGTATCAATGGGTTGATCAACAAGGTTCGTATTTGCAGTCACAACGTGAAACCATCAAAGCTAATCACGCAGGTCAACGTATCAAATATCAAGCATGTGGTTCCGGAATTGTTCGGGGAGAATTTGATTCGAGGGAAAGGTCTGTTCGCTCGATCAGTCATGAGAGCTCAAGCGGCATCGTTGCCTTTCACTCCGGTGTTTGCCGCTTTGGTGGCTATCGTCAATACAAAGCTCCCTCAAGTCGGCGAGCTGGTGTTGATTCGCCTCATCAGTCAATTCCGTCGTGCTTACAAGAGAAATGACAAAGTGAGCATCATCATATAAGATCAAACTCTCAGTGTACTCATTTATAGACTATCTGCCATGCCACGTCCACGTTTATCGCCCATCTCTGCAATCAGTACGTCGCGCATGAAATTGTCGCACTGCAGATCCTTCTCCTCTGTCTCGAACGTCCCACCGATGATTCAATTGAAGTAGCTGTGGGCTTCATGCGAGAAGTCGGTCTTTTCCTCGCGGAAAACAGTCCAAAGGCCAACAACACCGTCTTTGAACGATTCCGGGCGGTATTACACGAAGGGGCGATTAGCAAACGATGTCAGTATATGATTGAAGTTTTGTTTCAAGTACGCAAAGATAAGTACAAGGACAACCCTCAGATCCCAGAAGGATTGGACTTGGTCGAGGAGGAAGAACAAATTACCCATCGAATCACTTTGGATGATGAATTGCAAGTTCAAGAGAGCTTGAATCTGTTCAAGGTTGATCCTCACTTCCTGGATAACGAGGAGAAGTACGAGCAGATCAAGAAGGAGATCCTTGGTGATTCGGATGACGAGGAAGGTGAATCAGGGAGTGATGAGACGGAGTCAGACGAGGAAGATGAGGCAATCGCCCCTGAAAAGGCCGGTATAACCGATATGACAGAGACGAATCTCATCAACCTACGTAAAACTATATATCTAACTATAATGAACTCTGTGAGTCGCCACTTCTCCTGCCCAAGACAGACACTGACTCATAGCTCAACTTCGAAGAAGCAGTACACAAACTCATGAAGGTCAACATTCCGGAAGGTCGCGAGGTGAGTTTCAAGCAATCTTACTCGGTTATATGCTGACAGTGTAGATCGAATTATGTAACATGATCGTTGAATGTTGTTCTCAAGAACGTACCTATTCCAATTTCTATGGTCTCATCGGTGAACGGTTCTGCAAGCTGAACCGAATCTGGACTGAATCCTTCCAAGAGGCTTTCCAAAGGTATTACGACACGATTCATCGATACGAAACCAACAAACTTCGTAATATCGGTCGTTTCTTCGGACATCTTCTCGCTTCAGACGGTGTCTCCTGGGCTGTATTGCATGTTGTTCATATGAACGAAGAAGAAACAACTTCCTCTTCACGTATATTCGTCAAGATCCTCATGCAGGAAATGTTGGAAGAAGTCGGTATCATCAAATTGACGGAAAGATTTTCAATTCCCGATTTACAACCAGCGTTCAGGGGTATGTTCCCAATGGATAATCCAAAGAATACTCGATTTGCTATCAATTATTTCACTTCCATCGGTCTTGGTCGAGTGACAGAGAGTATGAGGACATATTTACAAAACGCCCCGAAAATCCTTGCTGCACAACATGCAGCTATGAAAGCTGCTGAAAGCTCAGATTCCGATTCTTCTTCCGATATCTCCAGCGATTCGTCATCTACGAGTAGCAGCGACAGCGAGTCGGACTCGGATTATTCAAGAAGACGTGGAAGAAGTGATTCGCGATCACCAAGGAGGAATAGGAGTTATACGTATTCAAGGTCTCCACTCAGGAAGCGATACTCGTCATCAACCTCTCCACCACCCAGGCGAAGGGGCCCCAACTCACCTTCACCACCACCCAGACGTAGAGCGTCACCACCAAGGAGATCGCCTTCACCCAGACGAAGGAGATATAGCGAGAGTGTTTCTCCCAGAAGAAATGGAAGAGGATCTCCACCTAGAAGATCACCTCCAAGACGAAGGGATGATGATTCACCTCCAAGAAAAAGAAGGAACAATGATGCACCTCCGAAGAGACGGGATGATGATTCACCTCCAAGGAAAAGAAGGGATGATACCCCACCACGAAGGAAATACAATGAAGATTCTCCTCCTCGGCGTCGAAGAGATGATGATACGCCTCCGAGACGCTCGCCGACCCGAAGGAGAAATGATACATCGCCGAGGAGAGAGGGTAGGAGATGAGGTCAAAGAATGGATTGGAAAGCATTGACAAGGGAATGACAAGTCAACAATGTGGGTAATTGTGAATTGTGAATGTATCTCTCTTCTCTCATCTTGACTTCCGGGGTGATACATATTTACACTCTGTTCAATTCATGCTCCCTGCATAATCTCTACTAAGATTATGAGTACTGGCTGGGTGGGACTGAACGGACTGCTTTGAAACGTCAGTGACAGAGCTTATGGCACACGGACTGATTCTGATCAATGGCAGAGACAAGCTACCATCTCTTACTCTCTGCATCAGGATTCCTGTGTAAACTCTCCTTCACAAATCAAACCCCTCAGAACCTTCCCCACATTGCACTGGTCCATGTCTCCTGACTTGACAAGAAAAACCTCCTCCTGTTATGGGACTGACATTCCAAAGCTCTGTTACTCACTACCCGTGGCATCCCCCTCAGCTTGACTTTCATCCGTCTCAGGCGGCGATAATGGGGTTAGAGGAATGGCACGCCGCTGAAGAACTCTATGGGCCGTACTGGAGTGGTCTTCTCTGTTTGAGTGCTACAATCCTTATACTCTCCAACTTTAGGAAGGATTGGGCTTATTGGCTGCTGAGCAATTTGGCAGGCAATGACATATGGGCCAAACAAAGCTGCTTCCTGCCTCCCGAGCTCACTTTCCTCCTTACGTAGCTCATCTACGGTCTGCTGTAGAGATCTGTTGGACTCTGTGAGCTGCAAACATTCGTGTGTCAGTACTTCTGTTTTCTCGTCAAGGGCTTCTGCTTCTCTCTGAGCAGCCTCTTCGGCCGCAGATGTTTCTTGTGACTTGCGCTGATGTTCAGTGATGAGCAAGTTGTTCAGGGGCTGAATGATCAAGGTGTTTGATTGTTTAACGATCTCTGACAGGTATGCAGCAGTGAGAGACTGACCAGGTGCATTCTTACGATTATGAATAGAAGTGCTCATGCTGTGATGTTTTCTGCACAGATCTATGATATGTCGAAGAGAACTCAATGTCTCCTCAAGGGATCGAGACACCTCTTGTAAATCAATCTGGCTTACATCACCAGTCCTTTGACTTGAAGAAGTTGAAGCAATGGATGCTGCTGAGCTTGATGGGGATGATCGTGGCTTTGTTCCTGTTCCTGGTTTCAACTTCCTTAACGACGACGACTTGGCGCACAACCACTTTCGTCTTCGGGCACAACCCCCGAGTTAGGCATGCTCAGGTTTTCCGACGGAAGTAGTTAGGCGCGCGCGAGCACGGGCCTCCCTTCCACCACTTCTCCCCGTGTCCAATACATGCAGCTGAACATTTTTTTTTTCACCCAATGTTCTCCACACATTCAGTCAGGAAACACAGCAAATATATAGAACTGACTATCCTCTATCTCGTGATACTCGTTTTAGAACGATGTGATCAATACTCACTGAGATACACCATTCCTCCTTCCCTTTGACTTTCCCAAGAAGTCATTCCTGTCGCATGGCCTCTACTCACACAGGTATTTAGCAGTGAGATGGATATCATTCTACTTCGCGCAGTTCTCTAGAATGTGAAGAGCAAGTGCTTCAGATAGTAAGGTCTGCATCGAAAAGAGTGGAACATGTTTTAGGTAGAGATGAACAGTTGATACTGGATGAAAGAGAAGAATGAGGCCCGAGCTGAACGCGTGCCTAATCGCTTCCGTCGGGATTTGCTGCATGCCTATTCTCGGGAGTTGTGCCCGAAGACGAAAGTGGTTGTGCGCCAAGTCGTCGTCTCCTTAACATTGTGTGCAAGGTGTTTCAAAGGCAGGATCAATTGATGTAGTCAGGTGGCGAGTAAGAAATCAGAAAAGCCGTGGCCGCACTTGCCCCCTTTATGGTGTTTGGCGCTTGGTATACTCGGTGTCCCGGGGTCGACCGCATCGCCCCGGGATGAGATCCCCGCTCGTCCCCGACTGATGAGGCGATGAACCAGTCTCGGCTACGTCATTTCCATCTCTCTGTCAAACGCCGTCAAAGGTGGGATGCAGGGGCGGTGCCGACGACCGAAGAGGGAAAGTTGAGCTTGACTATGTCGACCTATCGACTTCCGTGCAATGGGACGTTTGGACTGCGGCTACCCAGGTGAAGAGCTGCGTTGGGAGCGTGAATATATTGTATGATTGCTTTCCCAAACTATGACTAAATGTGTGATTATCCATCAACTAATGTAAGATACACTTGGTGTGAAGCATTGTGTGCTCTAAGTTACATGCTCCTCATACTACCTCCTTTCCCATCACTCGGTCAAAGGTCTAATGCCAATGTAGACCGGCATGGAAGGGATAAGGAAGTCTTGTCATGGCGTACTCGCCTTTCTAGACGAGGAAGTCATCCGGAAGAACCACCAAGAGTAGCTAACAGGTGCAGAGATGAAGGTGAACCTCATACTTATAGTATACCTGCGTAGGAGATATGATAGCACCTTAGCAAGGACGAGTCTTCATATGTACCTACATATGCTCTGACCGTCTCTTACTGCCATGCGCCATGCTAAGTACGCTACCGCTACCGTACCCGTTCCCATCATCTCTCCTGTTCCAGCAATTGACAAGCACCCTCGCGCTCACTCTGCCAACTTTATACGCCCTGTTCTATTGCCTGATACTCATTATAAACAGAGCCAGATATATTTGTCTCTTGATGGCTAGCTGCTTACGCTTACCCCAACGGTGAGTGTCGTGTCGTCATGTGTTAGTAGTGTTCTATGAGAAATGATCACAGAATTGGTTCTTTCACTGGCTCGATTCGGCCATGCTTTCTCCCCCTGACGCGACTTCCGCAGAGTTTGGTTTTGTTGAGGGCTGTAAGTTCGAGGAGGTGATAACGGGCTTAGTCGCCTGGATCAGTGACCACATCAAGATGACATGTGCTCGCTTTTCCGCATTAGAATTAAGTAACAGGGTATGGATTCTCTGAAGCGAGCTTTGTGTGGCCATGAGACGCGTCATCTCCTTATTCTGTGTTTTCCAGAACAATCTGCTATCACTAAGCCTTGTCAGGATCACGGGTACCTATAGACGGGTTCCTCAAGAGTCGTACCCAGAAGTCGTACTCCACCTACCCGTTCCCGTACTCCGTCTACCCGTTCCCGTCCCCGTCTCACTGATCCCGTTACGGCGTCCTCCGTTCTCCTGTCCTACCTAATCGTTACTTCTTTACCATGCTATACTTTTCCTTCATCTCCGTGTCCCTCATCTATGTCCGTCTTCCTTCGCTCTTACACCCCATATCGCTTTCCACATTTACTCCATAGATTCGGTATCACTCCGCTCCCTTTTTAGTATATAGGAACACCCCTTTTTCGTAGATGTCTTGTCGAATGTATTTTCTCGTCACTTAGCAAATCTTTTGCCACTTGATCTCATCGACTTATAGTCTCTTCGATCCACTACATCACTAGACTATAAACTACATCACTAGGTTTGTTCCCTACGAGGCCCTATAGCCAAAGCTCTGTCACGAACTACGTCGCGACACCTCGATTACTCCACCAACAATGACCCTCCTTTGGCCATCAAAACCCCATCACGCCTTAACCTCTTTACTCTACACGTAACTCAGGACTTCTGACACCAAGTACGGCGAAGTTAGACGGAGTTAGGCTAAGTAGGGACAATGGGAGCAGAAGTGCGGCGATGTTAGGCGGAGTTAGGCTAAGTAGGAACAATGGGAGCAGAAGTACGGCGAAGTTAGACGGAGTTAGGCTAAGTAGGGACAATGGGAGCAGAAGTGCGGCGATGTTAGGCGGAGTTAGTCTAAGTAGGGACAATGGGAGCAGAAGTGCGGCGATGTTAGGCGGAGTTAGTCGAAGGAGGAAGAGGATGGCCGAGGGCTCGGGGAAGTTGGACGAAGTGCGTTGAAGTACGTCAAAGCGCGAGAGGGTTGGATGAACGTCTAGGAGGAGTAGATAATATTAGCTGAGAAGATCGCTGAAGTTCTTCAGCGATCCTTGATTGTTGTCAGTAGTGAAAGACAGATAGAGATAGCTATAAATCAAGATACATCGCCATCAGTAGAACAAAACCCTAGTTAGAGTAACTACGCCGAAGTACGCCGTAGTTACACCCCTTTCGACGTCTGCGCCCTCCTGGTTGGGTGAGACATCGACTCAGAGCGTGAAGTTAGCCGAGGTTCGTCGACCGTCGGTCTATTAAGAAATAGTTGTTCGACGGCCGTGACAAGCTCATAGACGCAGACTATTTTCAACGTCTGGTCCTGACAAGCCTCTTCTCACATTCCCTAAGACGTTCTTGTGCGGTTGTGTCAAATTTCTGCATGCTGGTCTTTGCATGTAAGTGAGACGTCATAACAGCATTGCCTATAGCGGTCTCCATCGTGGCTGGTTCATTGTCTAAACCCTTGAGGCGTGATTCAAATCCTGTATCAAGAACAATTGCGGGATTTTCATGAATTTCTTGTATGATTGCAGTAAGTTGAGCCTCGTATCTGGCAAGATGATCAAGAACAATCGTGTATTCCGGGCGCTGCAGAGTGAGTATATGTAAAAAAAAAGACATGAATGACTCACTAGTTCCTCTCCCGCCTCAAAACCAGGTGTCCCCCCCCTTCCGGCGCGGCCTTTGCTAGAGCCGTCAACACTTTTTATGGTGACCTCACTGCCGTTACCAAACACAGTCAATACAGAAGCAGCGTCTGACTCCTTGTATGGGCTCATGTGGTATGTACTTTCGCCTGATTTCGGACTTCTGTGAGATGGTAAGGAATATGGATGGGCCGGGTATTGAAGAGTTCTAAATGTGCATTCTAGATTCATGGATACTGAGTCTTATAGTCTGTAGTCCTTGGGAACCTGGGAAAGTGGTGTCAGCATAGCCTCCTAGCTGTCCCACATATAAACAATGATGTCATGAGAAGGATTCTCACGGTTCAACCATGATGTCATGAGAAGGAAGAAGAACGTGAGAATTTTTCACACGTAAGGTACGTTTGCCTGGCAATTTTCTTCTTCTTTCCACTGACTGTTCTCCATCAATGACGGGGCAATAGTGTTGTTGGATCCTTCACTATATGCGAGAGAAACCCGAGCAGCTGGAAATGGATAGTTGTCGCTTTTAAAGGGCACGGAACGAGTGAACGGTTTTGTCGGACGCAGATTCCACATGCATTGTGTAGCGGTCTACGGGCTCGACTTCTGCTAGCTCATGGTGGGAGCAGGGGTCAATCTCCGCATAAATCTCTGCCGAGTCGGCCGCCGACTCCCTGGGAACCCTGGACTGTTCGGATGTTCGATACAATATATTGAGGCCTGCCAAGGCTGCCAACACGCGCCCACAAATTGACTCGGCCGTTTCCCTCGCACCTGTACTTGTGAGCGTTAGGTTATCAAGATTGCCATTCAGCATCAGTCGATCCACCGCATCCTTTAGTGAGTTTGTGGCATCATTCAGGCTCGTGACAGCAGTGGTGACGACAGGGTTCTGGCGCTCTCAGAATACTTCATACGGAAGGACAGGACTTACAGCTTCCTCAATTGGTGGTAGTGTCACAGCGTTGGCAGTCACTCTTGTCTTTGACCTGTGAAACATCCTTCAGCTTGATCAGTGTAGCGTTCTTGATGTAGAATCAGGGATATGAATGATAAATAAGTGAGTTCAACTCAGTACTTTATAGCTATGTACACCCTATCCTACCCATGAGAATGTAGGATAGCGTAGCTTCTCTTCTTCCAAAGGTGAGCGTGTGAAATTCGAAACCTGTGCTGCGTGTTTCCCACGCCACTCTGCTCAGTTAGATCTTCTCACGTTCCCATCACGTCAGAGAATCAGTAGTCCCACGCCTTCTCTTTCGCGTGTGATATTACCCTATTGGAGAGACGACTTCGATCCCTTCATTCCGTGGCGATGAAAGTGTGGTGAGGGAAATGCCGAAGAGTTTCTCCACCGAAGACCGTGAGAACCAAGTTCTTGTAGCTCGAAGTTTGAAGATACGTCAGTGGTGGACCGGATCATGAGTATGAGCCGTAAATGTAGTATGAGTAGGACCGTCGAAGTCAATCGTGAGTCCAAAAGACATGAAAGAGGTAGGAAGGTAATAATTGTGCATGTTGGATAGATCAAAGGATGGTGATAACTTTACATCAGCGCGAGATATTCCAGTTGTTGAAGTGACTTTGAATGAGAGAAGCTCATTGATCTTTACTCAAGATGGACCGATTTCCTAGTTCGTTCCTCCATATTTATACCACTTGGCCCTACATTCCACAGCTTCTCTCCGTACACTACGCAGGGGATCGTCCAAAGCTTTACCCAGATTTCTCAGGACAACGCTCTTCATCGATCTCAAACTTTCGAATCGGATCACATCAGGTATCAAAGCAAGGAAACTGATCGCTTTACTCCTCACCGTCTATATGATCAGCGAAGATTATAATGGTTGTCATACAGATGACTTACACCTGAAGTTTCCATATGGGAAGACGGGTCATGAAGTATACTTCTATTTATCCCTTCGACGATCTCTACGGCTGAACGATGTAGAAGACTGTCGATTTCTGTGGAGAGCTCAGGGGTTTCAAAGATTGAGATGAGACAGGTTATCACGTTGATGCGTTGTGTGGGACTAGAAAGTGTCAAGGAGCGGAGTAGAAGAGGTAAGATCTGGTCATCAGTTTTGGACAATGTGTTGAGTGGAGAGACCACATACGGTGGAGAAATCTGAGAGACATAGAGACGCCGGAATAAGTGGTAGTAATGATGAGAAGGTTATTAAGTATGGTATTCGAGATTTCCCCTGGGCATCTTGATCACCCTGTATAATCTTGGGAAGAACGTAATTCCATAATTTCTGAGCATGAAGAAGCTGAAAGTCAGTCATGACATAAACGATTCGAATGCGATAACATACCTTTGCTATCAGATGTGACTTATCCTTGCCCTTACTCTTTCCATGAGCTAGAATACCGAAAGAATTTGCCGCTTCGTGAACGAAATCTGGGTCGAGATTAGACAGCGAGAGAATATCGATCACTCTGTCGAGAGCTTTGTACGCCAATGGGTTTCGAAGCAGAGCTAGACCTTTGATGATGTGAAGGTAGACATGTAGTGCTCGAGTACGAGTGGAAAGAGGGAGGGAAATATCTTGAACGTCCTTGGACCATATTTTCTCGAAGATAATCTCCAGTGCATCTCCCAAATCTGACTAGTCAGTCTTGATCGTCAACAAGAGTCAAAGTTTTACCTGTATCCCGCTGATTGACAAATGCAGTTATCATATCTAGAGCCCACCGTAATTGTATCTTTTCACGAGCCACGTTGATTGTCCAGTGCACTTTGGATCCTAGAAAGTCGGCCGCAGAGTCGAAGGGTAGAATGACATCTTTCCGTAGACCTTGCATGACTGAAGAGTAGAGAATGATGAGGTTTTGCTCTGGAACTGAGGCACCAGTCTGAAACTTCAGTTCTTTGTATCAATTTGGTCACTCACGCGTAGTGGTGATCCGGGTAACCCTATACTATCCGAATCGATTAGAGGTTTCATCTGACCACGCTCGAAGGCAGCATATACGGCTGAAAGATGCTGAGATTGCTTTCTAGGTCTTATCAGTAAGAGTACCGATAATGTTAGAATGATCCTTACTCTGGGTCAAGCTCCCAAGTCATGACTTCCGAAATCTTACCAGACATCTCCAACAATCTCGTATCACTAAACAGAGGCTCCGGTCCGATTCGCGAGATCGCACCTTCCACTGCCATCCGGTATATTCGTGGAGTGATCTGATCCCAGTACCTGACGACGTCCACGTGCTTTTCGGCTAGCTTGGCGTCAATAACCCCTGAAAGGCAGTTCAGAAGGTCCCAAGCGTATGCCACTGTACATTCTCGAGCATCGATGACTACACCAGCCCCGTTCGACATTTGTACGTCTTGCTCGGCGGGTAGAGGCGACGAAGCAAGGAGCTCGAGCTTCGTGGTGATTCGTATGACCAGAGTCTGAAACAGGCCAGGCTGAACGCAGAGTTGAGAGAGGGAGTAGAGGATGCTGCGATACTTCTCTCGGGCTTGCACGGCCGACACAGTCGGGGCGGCGTCGGGAAGATTATGAAACAGCAATGGGAAGGTGATGCTTTCAATCAGTGAGGAATAGATTTTGGATATTGTGATGAGACCCTTGATGGCGGTCCGTCTGCACAATCAGCTAAAAGTCAAAAAGAAAAATCTGTCACCCACTTGATATCAGAGGAACTGTCATCCACAAGAACGTTATTCATCCCCCTTACGAGACTCTCCGCTTCATCCCTTCCTAAGAATTCTGGTATTTCGATCAATGCCACACTCCCTCTGATGGCCGGTTCCTGGAGTGCATCCGTTCTTAAACCTTCCCGAAGAATGTCCATAAGACTCCCTCGGAATGGTTGGAGACTTTTCTCCTCGGGTTCATTTCTGCCCGACTCGGTATTGCTATATGTAGACTGAGCAGCGATCAAAATGGACGATATGGACCAAAGGATGGGGGTTCGGTGAGAGGGGACAGTTGGTCGGTTGAATTGTCGAAACAGCTGCTGGAATGTTTGAGAGATAGCAAACGTCCCGGCGGACGCTGTGGATAAGCGCGGAATCATTCATGGTCTCCAAGAGACTTACCAGAAGCTCGGACCAGTCCGACGATAATCTTGGTAGCCGCTAAAGCCTGAGCTTTCTCCGGGTCATTCATGATCTCCAGGCACTGTTTGATGATGTCCTGAACTATTCCAGTCGGAACGACATCGGCAGTTGGGTAAAGTGTCTTGACAAGAGACTCAAGGGCTGATAGAGCAGCCGACTCAATCCCAGGGTCTGACGAATACAGAATCTACAATCAGCTATGCCTCGGATATGGTCAGATGAATTCACTTCTGTCTTGATACATTCCCAGAGCTCTTCTCCCCTCTCGCTCACCGCGGATGAGCCGTAAGTGGGAAAACATGCAGCCATGGATAACATCAGATCTTTCTGTCCACAATCAGCACTAACATATGGTTTCGAATGAACACCGACCATTGCGGGTCCACTGGAAGTTGGGAACTTTTCCAAGAAAAGTGGCAAGGCCATCTTGGCGAGATGTGGGGTAGCGGCCATACAATTCCTTAGAGCCAACTTGAGATCGTCGGCGGTGATTCCGTACGGATCATTCGGTGGAGGGCGGAAGGAGATGGGGAAATAGCAAAACGTGATGTCGAAGAAATCCTGCATATCAGCTTGATAGTAGCAGGCAGTCAAACTATCTTACTTCGATGATTGTTTCAACGTCAAACTCTAAAAGGATAACTCGGTCCATGGCGAAGAGAAGCATGAGGTTACGAGGATCTTTCTCGCCATCGACCATTTTGACGTAACTGTTGACAAAGTCTAAACCCATGTTTTTCAACGCTGGATGTCAGTCATGCTTCACCTCAGTATTGATGTACCTTTGCGATGTTTGGCTAGGAAAGAGTCTAGAATTTGGTAGACAAGGTGTCGAATAGCTTGAACATGGGCTTTCATGTTTACATTCTCCACTAAGCTGTAGAGTGAGTTCCAGAGTTCTTCTTATGATCCTCACGAGAAAGAACTGACGCTTTGTAAACTTCAATGGCCGATTCATCATCAAAGTGCGGCAATTTGGACAGGATGATAAGAGCGGTCAAGGTAGGAGTTAAAGAGTCGGCATCATCCAATTTGGAAATGTAGAAGCGAGTGAGAGTCAACGCTGCTTGTCAGCTTGACAAGACTCTTCATAAGGCCGCTTACTAGCCTGTCGATTGACCTTTCCCGTAGCGCTACTCTTGAGCGTATTGGTGAGAAAGGTCAAACCTGTACAGAGGTTAGATCACATTTACTGGCGGCTCCATAGCTCACCTTTTAGTCGGACATCATTTTCCGTTGCAGTAAGGTATTCTCCAAGAGCTTTGACAACCTCAAGGAGAGACACAGAACCGTCATTGATATCTGCACATGGTCAGCGGAGACTGTATATATGGACAGGTAGGTATCACGGAACATGAACTCACCCTGAACGAGCTCAAGCGGAGGGTCAAGCTCTCCGGCGCTCACTTGAGTGCGCACCACCCGAGCTATGTCCATGGTACTGACTGCTATCTTCCGCCCCCTAGGTTCTTCTTTTTTGTCCCGTCTTTGGAGGGCAGGGAACGTCTTGGCGCAGATATGATACTGAGCTGGATGTATGTATGCACAATACACAATACCGAATTGACAGGTTCATAATCCCACAGAAATCTCAGAGATCGATTGCAACATCACGTGACCCTCCCTTCCACTCGTTTCTCGTCCTATCCCATCACCTATATTGCAATACCTCATCTCAAGCCCTGCCTACGGGCTGTCTCGAGAAGTTTCCGGTGAAGAATGTTCGAACGTACACTCCAAGATCTTATACGTGGTCTTAGAGCCCACCGAGCTTCCTCAAAAGCGTCAGAGGATGCGTTCATCAACGAAGCTATGACTGAAATCCGGGAGGAACTAAAGGGTAAGGATATGGCGCTGAAGGCTGAGGGTGTACTCAAAATGTGCTACGTACATCTTTCATTCTTTCCATACGGTAAAGCTGACATTTTAGTTGATGATGTTGTATCCTATTCCTGCACCTTCAGGTTTCGCCTTTCACGTGGTGGAAGTGATGAGTTCTCAGAGGTATCACTTGAAACGTAAGCTGGCGGGCTGACAAGTATGCAAGCTGATATATAGAAATCGGTTATCTCGCAGCCCCTCTTGCGTTCTCTGGAGAAACCGAAGAAGTAGTCTTGACTGTCAATGGTATCAAAAAGGTCATTCAAGTCAATTTTGATTCAGATGAGAGAAACTGACGAAGACAGGATTTGATGTCTCCTCATCTTCCTCTTCCTCCTTTACCTCTCACGGCTCTACCACACCTTCTATCACTATCTTCTTCTCTATCAAATACCCTTCATCCAGACTTGCTTCATCTTCTCAGTCATTCTTCACCAAGAATACGAAAGAGGGCGGTATTATGTTTATTACCATGTTGGGAAGCTTTCCCCGAAGGTCTAAGACAAGGTTTTCCACGGTTGCGAGATAAATTGCAAGATGAAGATCAGGGTGTTGTGGGAGCTACAGTGGGAGTAGTGATGGAATTGGCTAGGAGACACGGAGGGAAGAATTATCTACCTCTGGCACCTGAATTATTTGCCATTTTCACGGGTAGTAGCAATAATTGGATGCTTATCAAAGTTGTCAAGTTGGTAAGTCCCCTCGAAGCTCGCTGCACATTTTATACTGACCAGTCCAGTTCGCAATACTGACTCCTCTTGAACCTCGGCTAGTTAGAAAACTCCTCCCGCCCATCACTTCACTGATATCTTCTACCTCTGCCATCTCACTATTATATGAATGTGTTCGTACCTGTATCGTGGGAGGTATGCTAGATCCAGATAGACCGGAGGGGGAAGCTTTGGCAAGAGTCTGTGTAGAGAAACTGGGCGGCTATCTGAGAGATGAAGGTGGAGATCAAAACTGTTAGCTACTCAGCCCCACTTCGATACGACATGCTGATGTCAGTACGGTATATCGCTCTTTTAGCCATGGTCAAGATCATTCCAACACACCCGAGTATGGTAGCAGAATATCAAGAGGAAATCTTACAAAGTCTGGATGATCCCGATGTGTCAATACGAATGCGAGCGTTGGAATTGGTCACATCCATGGTATGTGTTTTCCTCCACACGATTCAGAAGTCTGATTGGCCAGGTGGATCAACGGAACTTACAATCAATTGTCGATCAACTACTGGCTCATCTCGCTCCTTCCTCAGACACATCTACCCTTCCCTCAGCTGCTGCCTTTTTAGCTGCTGTGGCGGGGACGAACACCACACCCACCGCCACTGCTAGGTCCATCACCCTCAGTCCAGCTTATCGACTCCTCCTCACCCGGCGTCTTCTCGGAATGCTCTCTCATGAGACATATACAAATGTGACCGATTTCGAATGGGTTATATCGGTTCTCATCGACGTTGCTTATGTGAGTAAGGTGGATGTAGGGGGAGAGGTGAGGGATATGTTACTTGATGTTGTGGCAAGAGTGCGTAGTGTTAGAGGATATGCGGTGAAGATGCTCGAACGTGTGCTTGGTGAGGATGATGTTCGAGAAAGAGGAAGGGAGAAGACTGGTGAGGATGGTTTACTGGAAGCTGCCATTTGGTTGTGTGGGGAGTATTCGAGGTATGTCTCTTTGAAAATGGAACATACTGACATCAGTGAACTGTCTTCCCCACTCAGCGCTATATCGGCGATTCTAACACCTTCCTTAAGTTTGTCAACACCATCTGTGATCGCACTGTCTTTACAAGCCGCAGCGAAGATCTTCGCTTCTCATGCTGCATCTGTTGCTCCTTTATGGTCCTCCGATTTATCTACGGAAACTCAAAACCTCGTCACATCACTCAAAAGTGGTATCGAGCCATATTCCTTTCATGACGACATAGAAGTACAAGAACGAGCTTTTGAAATTCTCCAACTCCTCTCTTTCGTCTCTGCCGATCTTACTTCGCATCGTCCACCCGTCAAACCTTCCTCATCAATACCAGATCTTGAACCCGGCTTTGGCGAGCCATCTTCCGACTCGGAACCTCCATATCCTAAATCCCTCTTCCTCTTTCAGCCGTTGTTTACGGGGTGGGAGATGAATGCTTTGGGATACAAAGCCCAAGAATCTGTTCGTCTGCCAGACGATATCAATTTGGACTCTGAGATCGTTCCTGGTGGTGGCTTTCCTGAGGATGTGGAGAGTGACGAAGAAACTGAGGAGAAAGTGGAGGAGGGTCATGTCACAGCAGGGATGGAAGAGTTACGGAGAGTGTTACGAGAACAGGACGGAGAGCGGAAGAAGAAGAAGAAAGGGAAAGGAAAAGAGAATGGTGATGCTCAACAACTTACTCAGGAGGAAAGGTTGGCAAAAGAGAAGCGGAGGGAAGAGAGGAAGAGAAGACAGAGAGAAGATCCGTATTATCTTGGACCGAAAGATGACGTGGAGGATATACCTGTGATACGGTTGGAATTAGATGATGATGATCCGAGTGAGTAGCCCACATACCATCAGATCTGTCAATTGATTCGAAAGCTGAACTCGTGGTAGATGATTCCAACGCGTCTGCGAGCATCTCCAGAGTGATCTCATCAGAAAAGAAGATCAGTCCTGATATTGATAAATTCGGCGAGATGCCATCCGACGCCATGCCACCAAAATCAGAACCTTCATTATCGAGATCGACCAGTCAATTAGCCATCGAGATAGACCATCCCCCTCAACCGGGTGTTTCGTCGAGATACGAAGAATACACAAACGGAGATGCCGACTCAACACGTCAATCTCCTCAACTAGTAGAAGAGAAGAGCGCAGAGGTAGAGGTTGTCAAAGTGAAAAGAAAGAAGAAGACTAAGAAACCTTCTGCAAAATGATCTCGATCCTCACACGTATAACCAATCATCAATGAAAGGAGATCGGGGAAATGGAGGGGAGATAGACAATGATATGATCTTGCATACTGCATATACATCAACGCTTCTTCTTCTATTATGACAAAAAAACTCACTGATACAGTATTGAACGTTAGAGATAGATTACGGACTTACGGACTATCAGTCTCTACTAATGGTGGTGGACTATTACGTTCTTGTTCATCCCTCCACCGTCTTATTTCTCCTTCTGTAGCTATTTTCCCTTCCAAAGCTAAGGCGTTCCGAGCTTTTCTTCGTATTTCATTTTCAGCCGCTCTGATACCGGATTCATATTTGAGTAAATTCTCATCTTTCCATCAGCTTCACTCCTCAAGGTGTAATGTGTCATATGAGTCATGTGAGAAGACTCTTTAACGAAAAGTGCAGAGTCAAGTGAGAAGGGTCAAGAGTGAAAAAGTCAAGAGTCAAGTGAAAAGAGTCAAAAGTGAAAAAGTCGAGGGTCAAGTGAGAAGAGTCAAAAGTTGAAAATGACTTACCTGCACCTATGACAAGACCGAATATCCCGGCTGATCAATTAGTCCCGTTTAAAACGGAAATGAAAATGAGGAATTGAAATTACCTGATGAAGTGAGAAAAGCTTTTAAACCTAATGTTTGTCGTCTGTCATCAACATCTATAAACCCAATTCTATGACCTGATAAGATGTGAAAGTTCACTTTGACAGAATGTGTTGATGTTTGATGGAAAGAGAGAAAAAAAGAGGAATAATCACCGGAATCCTGGCCAAGTGAAATGTGTGATAGCACAGATTATAGCTCCATAACATGTCCATCTTGTGAATCCCTTATTGGTGTCAGAGTTGTGATTTCCTTCAGTAAGTCTGAGGGGAGAAACGTACTTTGAGTCCACCGGCAAGTTGTAGTTCGTACTATTTCCAGTCAGCTTATTCTTACCATCATTAATACTCCATATATGACAATGGTCATTGTTCATATTTCATACGCAAGAAGAAGCACCATTCATACTCCAGACAGATCAGAGACCATCATTTTAACTCCACGCACATCAAGGACGGATGGAGGAAAGATAGATTCAAACGCTTGAGACATAGTGAGCGAAGGGATGGAGGGTGAGTCAGAAAAAAAATTGGTACATGCTCACAGCTCGTTGTTGATGTTCTTCCCTTCTTCTACGTTCATGACCTGAGATACTCATCTTGTGTGTACAGAGGTGAGATTGGGAAAGGGGTGGGTCAGATAGAAAGAAAAGGATATCGGAATGGATATGGAATGGAATGGATATGGAGTTGGATTTGGGATTGGTTATGAGATCGGGTTGGATCGCCTCCACCAATAATGCAAGGTCGAGCTCGGATCCGAACGAGGCATTAGCCAAGTGCCGCTTAACTTATATGAAAGTCTCTTGGTTCATGTTGCATGGTACACAAGTACTAGAAAGCTAGACGGTCAAAGGGGTCATCATGTGTGCATGGGTAGGTACTCATACATCTGAGAAGACTTCCCTATGAGCTCACAGTAGAAGGTATGCCTACTGTACTTGTCCTCTAAGTTGTACTACGTTCTTCATGATCAGCTTGACAGCTCGCTCGTCCCACCACGTGACCTCCACCCTTCGCCACATCTCGGCGTTGCAAAGGCCCACCTCACCATCACATCCTCCCCCCCTACCCTCATGTCTACAAGTACCCTACAGCTATCCCACCTCGTTCTCATGACTTCACATACTCACCTTTATCTCTGAAACGACATCTCTCACGACCCACTGGAGTTTCAAAACCATTATGGCACCCGTCACTCTTCCACCGAGTTTCTACAACTCGTTCTGGTCCCCTGACTACCGATCTGGCCTTCAAGTCTTGTTCCATAACCTCGAGCAGGTTCGTCGTCACTTTCGCCACTCCGAGCTTACTAACAGCGTAGGGATGTAAAGAAGACCGAGACTTGACAGAGTTCATCGAGGTGAGATATTCAAACTGATGTGACGATATGGACTGATGGAACAGTCTCAAGCTGAGGGCAATCACGCGTTAGCGAGCACTTTACTCTCACTTCCCTCGACATCCTCTTCCACATCAGAATCATCGTCTTCCCTCCAACATTCTTTACTGCAATTACGAGCCGCATCACATGCTAGAGGTGAGGCCCATCGCTCTCTCGCGCAAGAACTAGATCAGAAAGTCCTCGGAGGTTTTAGACAGTGGAGGGTACGTCATGAGGATAGAATCAAGATGGCAAAGGAGGATATGTTGGCGAAGAATGGTGTAGTAGGGATATGGGAGAAGGATGTACAACGATTAATTTCTGTGAGTTCTATCACATGTCGCATATGAGTGAGGTCTAAGAGCTAACTCGCGCAGCTCAAGCAAGCGTACATTACTAAAACCCGAGTGGCAGATGACAGTGAAGACGAGTGAGTATAGGTTCCCATTTCGTGAGTGAATGAGGCTGATCAGGAATAGTGCAAAATTTGCTCCACCTACCAACAACGCCGACATCTACACCTCGTCTCCTGAACCAAGACACGCCCTTCTCCGAAGATCTGGCACGGTTGCTGATCGCATATCCGAGAAACTCCGTGCTGCCAGCATATCCTCTCATGGTCCTCGAGTTTCCATAGATGGAAAAACATTACCGGCTCCTCCGACTCCCCTTCGTGTGGCAACACCAGTGAACGGGAATGATAGTCCTTCCAGTCCTGCGAGAGAAGATGCTTTTATACCACCGACTGAACCAGGTGGTAAACCTTTTATCGGTGGACCGCCTCTTCCACCCAAAGACGGCAATGCTCAGCTCGATAAACTACCACCTGAACCGATGCTCCTCTCCGGATTGTCACTTACGCCACAAGGGCTGAAAGATTTGCTTCAACGACTCGACACTTACCTTTTGACCCATCCCGCTCCATACTCAGATGCTGCCGTTAGTCAGACCAGATCTAATGCTGCTCTTGCTAGCCGACAGCGCTCTACGATTCTGGGCACATATGAGAAGACGTTTTCCGGTGAGGAAGTCGTAGAATGGCTCCGAGAGAACGTAGAGGGTTTTGGTGGAGACTGGGAACGATGCGTGGAAGCCGCTGGTGAATTATATCGTATGGGACACCTTAGTCGGATTGGTGTAGGACGAGGCTTCGAGGTCCAATACGATACTTTCTACATCCTCAAGCTAAATCCTCACGACTCTCCTCTGGTCAACTTCACTTCGCCTCTGTCACCGACGACCGCCAAAGTGCCTGCTCTGTTAAAAGCATATCTGCCGAATGGTCTCAACAGTGACGAACCTGCGCATGTCCGAGCACGACGCGATGCCATCAAAGCTGAAGAGGCATATCGTGAAGGTGTCCGTTCTGCGGAGGAGAAACGACTCGAGATGGAGGAACGTGTCGAGAGAGGGTTGCGCGCATGGGAGAAATGGGAGCGGGAGCGGCTCAGCGTGGTAGCGTCGGGTGAGCACCCTTTTTGGAAGCTTTCATACAGATAAGGTCTGATACACAGTCTTGCGGCAATATCAGGCGGCTCTTGCTAAACTTCCGCCTCGTCTGGAACAAATGACAAAGCCAACTTCCCTGTCCGTCGAGGCGTTCAATCCCGACGCAGATCTAAAAGCCCTGATCGAAGGCAACCGCACGGGATCTTTCAGACCTAGACCACACATCTACGAAAGTCTCGAATCTGACATACCCGAGGTTAATTTTGGGATCGACCTGCGACGCTGGGCGGGGGAATTGGGTTGGAAATCGATGCTCAGTGCCCCTGTCAGACCAAAAGGATCTATCCCTGAAGTCCTGACCGCTCTCTTGACCGCCCTGGGAATGATGTACGCAGATTTACCCGATGAGGGTACGTCGTTGCACTTCCCCATTCGGTGTTGATTAGACTGACCTGTCAGAGCGACGAAGAGCATGGATATATGAAGTCCCTCTCAACGAGACTCATATGCTCCGAAATGTACTCAACACTCCGTCCATGTCTTTGGAAGCTATGGTGGAGATGATCAAAAAGTTCAATGTCCCCGTTGCAGCTGGTGTCATCAAGCTCTATATGCTTGAGCTCAATCCTCCTGTCATGACATGGGAAGGATGGGAAGATGCCAGAGCCGTTTATCCCGCAGGTCAGCTTTTACTGGCCGACCTTTCCCCTCAGAGCTGACCAACAGTTGGTGCGGATCAGGAGCGAGATATGACCAGCGCTCTAACGTCTGTGCTGAGCAGATTACCTAGTATCTGTCTTTACGTTCTTGAAGCCTTGGTCAAACATCTTTACGAGTACGCTTCTCCCGGAGTATGAGACTAGTAGCTGATCCTCAGTCTTGTACATTCAACTAAAACGGACGAATCGGATGAAGTTTACATCACCAAACTTGCACTTTCCGTCGGACGAAGTTAGTCCCTTTTGTTTTCATATAAGTGATGTTCGCTGACCCAATAGCGATTCTACGACCGCAATACGAAAATGAAATGACAATTCAAGATCGAACCTCATCCCTTTTCCTAGCCGATCTCATCACTAATTATTCTGATCTTCTTCCTCCTTTAGTGGAAAAACGTAAAGAAGGCTCAGGTCGACCAATGCCTGTGAAGAAACGTACTGCTCTGGTGGACCAACGTATCTCTCGTAGTCGCTTGAGTGGGGATATGAAACCTGAAGAAATACTCGAAGCTCAGTACGCAAGTCACAAAAGGGCCATTTCACCGCTTCCCGAAGTTAGAGGATCCGATGTGAACCCATTCAGTCTTCCTGAGCTTCCTCCTTTGCCTGAATCATTGGCATTGGTGGAACAGCCTGAAATACTCGACCTGGAGAAGGCGGTAGAGGTGACCAATGGGACCAGTGGCAAAGAGTTAAAAGGAGAGAACGAAAGTGTTCAAGTCATTCCCCCCACTCCTGCACAACAAATAGAAGAGACAGTCCCTGTCCCAGAACAGCCGGAACATGAAGCTGTAGATTCACCAACGGCCGCATATCTCCAATCGATGGAAGTGGGTCACGAAGAGGGGGAGAGTCCGGTGGTAAGGAACGTAAGTGGGGCAAGTGTTAAACGTGTTACTTCCGGCGAAGCATCGAGGTTGAGGGGGCCTAGAGGTGAGTCTGTGTTAGCCATTTTTCACTTACCATCTCGACACCACTCCACACTCAGCTACCACTTTATGAGTTTAGGGCTCTTCGGTCCTGTTTCTTCATATTTAATCAAGTCTTCGGTACGTCGCTAGGTGCGGATTACTGATGTGTAGGCGCAAGAGGTCCCAGACCAGCTGCAGGACGGATCTCTCACGCTCATGAAGATTCCAGAGAATCGGCACGTAGTCCTTCCCCTACTCACGGTAAGTCTCCCAATTAGTATTCCTCAATGTACGCTGCTTCAATGTCAGTCCGTAAGACTAACTTGATGGATTTATGAGGCAGATGAAGATGGTATAGGGGAAACTTTGCTGATTTATAGATCATCCACCGGCTGGAGCAGGTCATGTTCCAAGGAGATCAGGTGCTATACGACATGGCACTGGAAAAGGCTCTGTGAGTCAGGCTATAGCTGCGTTTGAGAAGAGAGATCCATAGGAGTCACCGTATCACGATTGAACGGTATCTGTATATGCATCTGATGTGATCAAATGTCAACACGACAGCAAGCAGCCAAATCCATCCTCTCTGCAACGTCACTGTCGACCACCGCACGTCCTCTTGCTCAGCTTTATCAAGGTTCTGGGAATCAGCGATGCTATCCGACGGGTCAGTTGGCTTTCCATTGAAGTAAACGATCAAACAAGACTTTTGACTCGATTGTCACGAAACGGACGGAATGCCATAAGGGTATTACTGACCCTTCATGGTAGGGGTCTGGTGATCTCGGAGGCTGCCGTTCGAGCCCCCCGCTGGCGTGGCGTAAAGGTAACGCGTTCCCTTCCTAGGGCTTATTTGATCCTCCCATTTAATGGCAGGCGAAACTATAATATGAGGGAAAGATTTGCGGGTTCGATCCCCGTCGCTAGTTTTTGCACTGGCTTCTCAGCTCTCACCCTGGTAGCAGTCTGGCTTTTGCTCTGAGATCATTCTTGTTGGCAGGTCAAGCCAGCGTTCAACTCCCTGCCTGATAACATTTCGGGGCCACCCATCATGTTTTCCCATGAATCATGTTGCCTTGTCCTATGCATATCACAGAAGGGTAATTCAGGATGACTGAGATGTTTGACACCTTTCTCGTCATGGAAGGGGGATTTTGTGGGAGGGCCGGGAGGTCTGCTCGGGGCCCAGCCGTTTAGCACGCCTAACGTCAGTTCTTGGTGCATGCACCGATAGGTCATTTCAGCAGCTTTTCCAAAGGGGTTCAGTGCGTCTTCAAATGTACAACCAGTACGATTACGATGATAGTAAAGAGTCGCATCGAAGACTACGAACACAGACTCTTATTACCAATCCGCATCGTAGTTACGTGGCAATACTAATCAACACCCGGCCGGAAGGTCGGGGCACATTAGATACGTTTACCGCTAGAGGGTTAGGGCTTGGGAGGTTTCGAAGGATATTAGAATCCATTTACTAAATGATTAGTATGCACATTAGGTTCTTGGAGGGTTGTGCCCTGAGTTGATTAGGTAGAACACGTGCGGTTGCCGATTGCGGATGTCGTGCGTTCTCTTACTTACATCAAGTCCACCAACCTTCAGCCAGATGAGCCCCCAGGAAAGCGTACCCCGAACATCATATCTCATCGATGCGGAACCGAAGCTATATCAACTGCCTCCTGATCATCCTGCCCTCAGCGACAAACTTCTCGACGGGTATCCAGTGACCGCAGCCACGACCAAGTTCTACGAGATCAACCCTCATTATCACCCTATCAACTCTTGTCTCTGGAGCGTACGACTGGAACAACCTCCATTCTCAGTTTCACCAAAAGCGAGACCGTCGAAAAGAGGAGGATATAAAAAATGGCCCATAGCAGGATTCACGTGAGTCAATCACCCCTCCCTCCTCCCTCTTTGTGTCTGGTCATTTCGTAAATCACAAAGTCCACAGAATGCCAACTTTTCTCATGAGGGGAAGGGTGTTGAGCTTATGTGGTAGAGTATTAGGATTGAACACGAAGAGTGAACCTGCTGTTTTTGATAGAGCTAGTTTATGTCAAGATGGGAGTTTATTATTAGGAGCTTGTATGCAACATGGGAGAGTTGGACATAGAGATGATTGTCCTCATAGGAATATCAGATTACCTCTTTTGGTACGTTCCATTTTCTCTCATTGTGTCACCTTATCGTACTTGTATTACATTTGGACCTTCATATGATGTCTATGGCGTTTTTTTTGATGATATCTTTTCTTTCTCAAATTAGACCTACCCTTGTCTCGAATCTTATGATGTCTTCATCATTTTTTCACTCTGAATTTTCTCATCTCTTTACTTCTACAGTCTCATCTGCCTACTTCCACAATCTCAAGATTGCTCTACCTAATTCCCTACATGCTGGTTCTTGTCGTTGTCCCGTGTTTGTCTAAACCAACGAACATCCGAGCCAAATTCATTGCTGATGATAAGAAACATCCTTATCAATTCCATTCATCAACTATCGACTCACCATTCCAACTCTCACCTTTCGCGACAACTTCTACATCTACATCTAAATCTACATCAACCATCCCATCCCAAACTCCATCAAACAACCAAACTCAACTGAAATCCACATCCATATCCTCGAACAATAACAATAAGTCGATTCGTAATACGGCTTTGGGACTTAGTCAAAATCAACAGACAACTACTACGGAAACCGAAAAATTGTTACGTCACGCACTTCAAAAAGCTCTTGGAGAATTAGCTTATTCAACTGAATTGAGAAGGAAAATAATAGAGAAAGTAGAGGAAGAACATCCTGGGATGATCAATGTTGAGACTATGTTAAGTTGGGTAGAAGTCGCTAAAGCTGTCGAAAGGAAAATTGGGAAAGTGGATGTTGATAGATATTTACAAAATCTGTAATTTACTGCGAGTGTGGAAATCTGATGATAATGACCTTTTTATTGCCAGGCTTTGTGTGAGTTATTTTTGTAATTCCGGTACGCACCCCTGTAATATGAGGATTGAGCTATTGAAGTGGGATTGTTCAAGGATGTCAGACCGTGCCAATTTTGTGGACTGTGGACTATGGACTGATTTATTGTACTTTGACATTCAGCTTGACGGGACTTTGGATGAATTGGTGATATTCGATCACTATTGACGGGTGATTGAGGAGAAGAGAAAACACTCGATACGCATGTGAATACGATGATGACGTTCTGACATGAGTTTGTTACAACTTGTATTTACTGATTATACGACCAAATACGACCAAATACAACCAGATATTCCCTCCACGCATCGTTGATGGACAGAGATGTGAATCAATCGTCATCGAACAAAGTCCTGAATGGTCTATTCGATGGCGCTTGAGTCGGTCCTAAACCCTGTCCAATCTCATCTTCGTCCAACTCTTCCACTTCATCCATCTCTGGCCTCGTGTCAACATCATGAATCGATTCATTCGGGTTATCCCCCGCGAACAAGTCCCAAACCAATTGCAGATCCACCCCATCCCCCATGCCTGGATATTCTACCTCCCTTTCTTCTTCTGGTCTTGCTTCATCAGGCGGTCGGTCCTCTTCCAGTTCTTCTTCTTCCTCCACATCACCCATTTCTTTCACTACAGCGTCTAAATCCTCAAAACCCGCAGCAGCCACTTGCGACCTTATTTCTTCTTGAGATGGAGGGGGAACGAACTGTTTTTCGCCACCATTGACCTCTTGACTTCCACCCGACATGAATAATCTCCCTCTCTCTTCGTTTACCCGTTGTGAAGAGGTAGAAGCCATTGGCAATGTCGAAAGTCTCAGACGACGGGATGAAGGATGATGTTGAGTGGGATCATCAGATACAGGACGTTTACGAGGATTTCCATTTTGATGGGAAGATGGATTCGAAGTTGAGGTTGGTCGACGAGTAGATGGACGTGAACGATGGGGGTTTGGAGTTGTATTGTCGTCATCGAAAGCGGTACAGATGGTGGTGGCGATAGCACAGAAAATAGTGATTTTGGATGAAATGTCTTCATCTATGTTGTTGATGGTGAGAGGTTGACCCGCATCGGAGAAACACACAGTTAGGCTGATGTGCATTTGTTCGGCTAGTTGGAATGCGGCCTGAGGTTAGACATGTGTAGCGAGACATTTCGAAACCAAGTCTAAAAAGTGCAAGAGAGGGTCAGGATAAGGTTCTTTCCAATGGAAAGCTAGGAGGAGAGGAATGAAGTATGAAAGATAGACATTCAATCTCACCCTAAATTCCCTCATGGGTAAAGTCAAATCAACCCTTCCATCCACAACCTCATAATCTTCAAATTCTTGGGTACTAACATCTATTGTGGTCGTAACCTGTCCGCCTACACCTTCCGAACTTCTTATCTTTACCCTCTCATTCGAAAACATCCAATTGAGCATGTGTTCCGGACGAGGCACATTATTATTCGACGAGCTCGTGGTGGAGGCAGAAGTGAGAGTGATGTCGAAGTGTTTCAGCCATTCTTGTATCACAGTTCCGTCGATGGTGAATCCTGAGGGGGTAGAATCTGGGTTGACTTCGGGACGAGGGAAATCGGATGTTTGAAGGTATAAAGAATGTCTTTTTGTAATTCCTTAAATTCAGCATTCATATACAATCGAAAAGACATGTCCAGGCGGGCTGTTGCAGATGAAATTCATACGTACCGTAATCACATACTAATTTCATCACTAAAACAGCTTCGATGCTCTTTGCTAAATCATCATCCGATTCGTCTTCTTCCTCACCAGCTCCCGGATCACGTGGAGCTTTCTTGTATAAGACCTGGTCATTGTCGACGATTTTGAGATCGAGACGTTCTACATTTGCCAGGGATGCTGGTTTACCGATACCTGCTAGCATAGACTGAAGATCAGTCCTGTAGAGCCACAGCTTTTTCAACGTTCGCCTTTGGTATGAGGTGAAACCTTCAACTTGTTCGTGATCACTCTCTGTGAGAAGAGAAGGGAAGGGAAGGGAAGGGAAGGGAAGGGAAGGGAAGGGAAGAGGAGAACTCACTTTCACCAACAGCTGACATTGAATACCTCTACGTTGTTGTTCAATATTACCCATAGGTCTCCACCGACAGAAGAATGAAGGTTGAAGACTGAAACGGACGTATGCGCTCTTGTTCATGTTGATGACTGCCATTTCCCACTTTTGCGTCAACTGACATTCCTTCCGGTTCGTCTGGATAGAAATGACTCTTCCGTCTGTAGTAGTAGCTTGTGATGAAAATAAAATGACATACGAGGTCTTTGGTCACTCGGATGTGTAGATCATCTCCGAATCTCGAAGCACATTGTAAGACCCGGACGAATTCTGGTAGTCAGCGTGCGAGATCAGAAGCAGAAAGGAATCTCGAGTGAGTTATGATGTCTTCGTTGTCCGGGAATAGAGCTGGACATACGATGTATGTTGGGTTCTTTAATGGACGCCTCCATATCTGACAACCTTTCCTTCCCTCGATTAGGTGAGTAAGAAGTCAGTACATCGATATGTCAGTACGGGACGAGAGAGAGGAAAAGTCAAAAGTTCATACGAAAAAGAACAAAAGTCATCGCGTCGTTTTTCATTTCGACTTCGACTTTCTTTCTTCACCCCCTCTTTCACTTCTCTTCTCCTAAAGTACCTCAAACGCTTCCCACACACCATGGAAGACAGAGCATACCTCCCTCTATACCTCCCAGGCCGTGCGAGACAGCTTTCAAACCGACTCCCCGCCATGAGGCCACCTCAATCGTTAACATCTTCTTCGCGTCAGAACCCGCCCCCGGCCCATGTCCCCATTCGCCCACAATCAGAGGTCATCGTCATCGACAGCAGTGACGACGATGACGATGATGAGATTCAACTTCTCCCTGTCCCTCCCAGTGGAACGCTCTTTAAGTCTGGTACAAAACGTCCTAGACCTGGAAAGAAACTTTCTTTCCCCACAACGGCTCGATTATTCGGCACCCTTCCTCCCCCTCCCCCCCTGCCGATATTCAGAACATTCAACCCGTACTGTCCCAATGTCAGAAGCAATTCTGAAAAAAGTGACGACCCTATCCTCCTAACAGAATCTTATCTTCCCACTCCCCCGTCTTCCGCACTTCCTACTCCCCCGTCTTCCGCAACCCCTCCCGCCCTCACTTATCTTCTCGACACAACAACACCTTCCGAATTGGCTTCACTTTCTATCCGACCCCCCTCTCCAGATTTTCCGTGCTCGTATCCCCTTCCTCCCGTCCCACCGCCATCAACAGCATCAACGTCGTCGACGTCTGGTCCCCGGAAGTGCGCAGTGGTAGATGTAAACGGCCGAGGCAAAGGACTCGTCCTCACTCGCTCCGTTTCGAGAGGGGAGATCATCATCGCTGAAGCCCCATTCTTTCAATTATCTTTTCCTTTGGAGGTATACAATGTGTACAAAACTTATCGGAAGCTGGGTCCGGAGAAGAGAGAATTGTTCCTTTCTTTCCCAATTGGGGCAGGTGATGATGTTCTCGTCAGCCGGGCAAGGACGAGTGTGATACCTCTCGAAGATCACAGAGAGGACTATGAGACGTCTTCGGATGCGGATACCGATCCCTGCGGTCTCTTCGAACACATCTCAAGAGTGAACCACTCGTGCGCTCCGAATGCGGTATGGACATGGAATGCGGATGAAGGTTTGTTATGTGAGCCTTATCGCTTCTCTCTTCTTGTCTCCTCATTTCTCTTCTTGCCTTTATCTTTCCCTTTTCCCCTCCGTGCTATTCCTCGTAGCGTCAGATGTTGGCGGTTGCTGACACGCAGATTTAAGAGCATGGAAAGATCTGAAAAATGGGACCGAGATCACTTGTGCATACAACGATCAAATTTGCATCGAATCCAGTTCCCTACGACGAGCTTACTTTGAAGAAAACTTTCAGTTCACTTGTTCATGTACCGCTTGTTCTCGACCCACCCATCATCTTAAAAAATCCGATACTCGTCTTGCTCGTCTTAGGGAGATACTCAGTCTCTGGGATCGACGGATAGGCGATTTAGGACGACATCCTTTTCTCAAAGGACAGCGAGAAGAAGCGATTGCAATACAAGAAGAAGCAATCAACATCTTATCGGAAGAGAAATTGTTTCACCATTTAGGTGAGGCTTATAAGGATCTGATGGAGATTCATACCTTGTGGGGTGATATAGGTGGGAGTCAATCTGCTGCAGAGGGTTGGGAGAAATGTCTCGAAGGCGTGTTGGGTAGAGGAAAGGCTGAGATAATCGTCGAGCAGGTCTTTCTTGACCCAAAGAAAGTCACGGATTGGGGTTTGTTTAGCGAGCCAGCAGTAAGTATTCATCGAACGTGAACGAGTGGAGAAAGCTCATGTTTAGAAGGGAAAGAGAAGAAAGTAAAAGGTGTATACCTCGATATAAGGTGCATTCTCATCTGACAATTCTGTCCGAGCCCTAATGGCCCAGACGATGCTATGTAAATCTTGGTTGTTCTATCTACTGATTCCCTATGTAATGTGCCTACAAAATGCTACGAGATGCTACGTAATCGTCGAGTGAGTCGTCAAAATTCGAATATATACTATTGGTATTTTATCTATCTACATTGGAGGCGGGGGTTGTCTCTTTCTTTGTGGGTGGGGAGTGTGAGCCGGGACGAAATTGAGCCAACTGAGGACTAAACGCCATATCGTTCCCTCATACGATCACGAAGGACGGGGGGGAATCCTGCTAGAGTTGGTTCCCAATTTGGTCCTAGACCATCTTTGAATCCTTGAAGAATCTAACATGAGCGTTGTGTCCAATCATCGTCAGAGTGTGGGAAAAAACTTACCTGTTGAAACATGGTGTTCAGTTGAGCGGATGGGTTCGTCCATTTACAAACTGCGTTGCAGAAGAATACGAAGCACTACTTGTTAGTCGTATCCCTGACAAGGTGGAGCGAGGCCGAGACGAGTCAAATTGAGTGGACAGGAGTGGAGCGACGAAATGACTGTGGATGTGGTGAGATAAGACGGGGGAAGACGCGAATTGAGACGGAAGGAGATGGAAAGAGATGACGAGATGAAATGACTCGACGGGGAGAAAGAAGAGTTGGGAAAGATATGACGCGGCGTGGAGAAGATAATGAGAAAAGAAAAGAAAAACCCACATGCTCAATACCCGAAGGATTGATAGAAACCATCATGCAAAAACCTCTAAAAGCTGAATCTTTCTCTTCATTATCCTTAATCTCCCATAAAGCGGTACACCATTCTTGAGCAAAAGTCCTCAGCTCCGGAGCTACCACAGCCGGACAAGCCAAACCTAATCTACCTATAGTCACAGCGGCATTTTCCGATAGACTTTTCGGTGAATTCTTGCTAAGTAGAATAGGCACCAAACGTTGGATTAAAGCAGATACGAAAGGTTGTAATTCTGTTGAGTCGCTTGCGTATTGCATGGCTATTTCACCTACTGCCCAAGTAGCGTTGTTACAAACGCTCACACAATCCGCAGGTGGTTCAGCGATTATTTGTTCAGTGACGGTAGGTAGAAATTGTGACATGATAGGTTTAAGAAGTGGGAAACAAGATATTGCCATATCACCCAATAACGCGTGAGCGGATTGTCGAATAGGAGGTTCGTAATGCTATATCTCCGTCAGCATTTTCAAAAATTAGATGATGGAGGGAAAAAAACTTACGGTTAGACATACTGCCATAAGATGAAGTAAAGGTGGTTGACTGGTAGCTACTAATTGATGTATTTGTTCACCTAAACCTTGTGTAAGACCTGATAATAGATCAAGAGCGACGACTATGTATGTCCGATCGGGTTCATCAAAATCATCGGGTGCACTTTCGTATTTTTGGTATTCTTGTAAACGGGTATTGATAATTTGAACACATCTTTGATAGACAGGAACTGTATAAGGAGAGAAAGCTGTTCCTGCGGCTATGGCGACTGAGGACAGACACTAGGTATCAGAAAGCTTCATGATTACGGGATGAAATATGACGAACCTCCAGGAGAGGTACAAGACCTTCGTCGTCGTCACCCAACTTCATCCACATTTGAATCAGAGGAGGCATAAGAATCTCAAGATATAGTGGTTGCCCAAGTGCAGATCCAACGGCGTCGGCAAGAGTTCCCAAAGCATCATATAGGATGAGCAGGTTCTTTTGTTGATATTTCTCGAAAGCGTTGGTGAGGTTACGAAGTATGGGTTCGAGGAATGGGGTGATCTCTGAACCAGCTTCCTCTTCGAGTGTGGCAAATGCACTGCAGCCTGCTTCTTGAACTCGCTGTCCCATCTACCCCCCTTTGTAGCAACTGTCAAATCAGTGATGACCACGAGTAAAATTTATAAACTCACTCCTTCCATGGTCGGGATGAAGACCTTAGTCTTGTCATCTCGAAAGGCATGTACACACCAGCTGGAATATCTACCAAGAGTCCAACAAGTGATGGACCGTATCAGAGCCTGTATTATCAGCCATGGCCAATGTGGGTAGAGACTGACATACCTTGCTATCCTTCAATGATTGAAGCAGCCAAGGCACAAGCTGGGGTAGATGAGGTTCCAAACCGTCGATGCATCCTTCTAGTCAGCTCATGTCAACTCGGAGACAAACTTGACTCACCTTCTGCGATGGCACCTAATGCTAAGATACCGCTCTCCCTTTCGACCCACTCCCCCGAAAACAATCTTTCTTTCAAGTACGGTAATAAGATGTCCATGAGTTCGGGTCCAAACGAAACAGCCAAAACGTCCAAAGCCGCCGCAGAGCATTTTCGCATGTTCCATTCTCCACCGTAATCTTCATCGTCCACAAAGTCATCGTCGTCATCATCATCGTCCTCCTCTTCGTTGAACGCTCGGTCTGCTGCTTCTCTGGATTTGCCGCTGGGACCTGAAGATGCGGAAGCTTCGTTGGATTCATGAGCACCATGCGTCTTTGCGGAGTATCCTCTGGGTTTGATATCGGTCTCTCTATCCGGTACAGCTTCATCGTCTTCGTCCGCATCCAAAGTGGCCAATTCATAATCCGAATAAACCATCCCATCCAAGAGTAGAGGTGTGATTTTCGGAAGAAATGGTCGTAACTGATCACGAAGAGCTTGTTCCTCTGAAAAAGTGAGCCAAAACTCGCTAGCTTCAAGTGCGACCAGCTCGTCTTGGTCCTTTGAACAATACGCGATATAGTCAACCACATTGTTAAGCTCGGGCACCAATTTATCTGGACGATGATTCAGTACATGCCCCAAAGAAGCACATACGACTCGTCGAACGTCGGATGATTCGTCTCCCGCTCGAGCGAACAATGCTTGGATGTAAGAATCGATATTGGCTGATATAGCTGGAGCACGAATTTCGCAGAGGTTGACAAGACATTCCAAGGCGTAAAGACGAATTCTGGAAGTAGAATGAGCGGTGTATTTGATGAGTTGTGGAACGATATGATCCAAAAGGTTTTGTCCCCCGACCCAGACGTCCAGCTTGTGAGGACAATCTTCACAAATTTTATCTAACGTGTTAAAGACTCCCTTTCCTGTCAGCGACTCTATCAGGTGATTCATTGAAATGCTCACTTCGACGAGATTAGGATCTTGTGAACTCATACCATTCGTAACTGCGTCCAAAGCTTCTGGCCAAGCACCAGTCTCATCATTACTCAGTAAAGAAGTGATGACAGCCCCTACGGTTTGTCTTATCATCTGATCTTTGTCTTGCAAACCTGTCAAGATGGTAGCTTTGACGTATGCCAGTGCTCTCCCGTCCGCCTCATTTTGCGGCGGACCAGATCGTGCAACGAGAGCGTTTTTGAGTAAAAGACCCGCGACTGCACGGTGAGAGTCTTGTTCGCCGACGCAGTGAATGAGGACGTAGGTGAGGTAGGCGAGAAAATCTGGGACGAAACGGAGTTGTTCAAGGCGCTGTGTGGCAAATGTGTCGTAAGTGGAAAGGGTATGGCGTTAGCTCGAATTAACGACATGCAGGAAAATTCAAGACGGTAACTCACCAAGGCGACAGCCTTTTGGACCTCTGAATCATAAATCGGTGAGATATTCCCTGGCCAAGACCTCCTCCAGGTCGGCCTGTGTTGGTTGCCAGCTCATGATGGGCTCGGAGGAAGGGGGGGAGGGTGCTGAGAGGGACTCGTGATAGCTGTGGTAAGACAGCGTGGGCTGTTATAGGCGGGTAGGGGACGGTGGAAAGGCAAGCAAAGTGGGTGAGAGAGAGATGGATTTGATGTAGGAAGGTCTTGAAAGAGAAGTAGAGATGGGTGGGTGGGAGGGTGGAAAGCGATAGCGCCGAGACGGGCAAAGTTTCAAAGTGGCACAAATCTTTCAACCAGGTGTGAATGAGACCACAACATACGATGGGTCAATAGTATCAAAGATGACTTCAAGAGGACAACAGTGGTTCGTACGAGCGATAGCTCCTCTTCGGGTACAAGCCATCTTACACCTTTGTCTCGCAAACAGCGAGAGCAGACTACCTTTGGGGGACAATGGAGCTCTTAATGTTCATTGTCAGCAAGTAAGTAGAGTAGGTGCTCAGTCATCGCTTGCTATCTTGCCTTTGCTTTCCTCGCCAAGAGGTCTTGTGCCTACCGTAGCCACCGTCACGGACTATACCTTCTTATCATCGCATTAAAGTGCCAGTATGTTCTATGCACCTCGTCTTCGAATGCTGCACTGCAATCGACGGGCATGGACCGTTCACATTTCCCATTCATGCATCTTTTCCTCCTCCACCCAAAAGTTTGATCCCGTTCCACGACGCGTCTCGTGCCTGGAATCGTCCAGGTCAAAAGTCAACAACCCCCTTCTATTCAACAACTCACTCTCATTCATACATTCCCTCAATATACAGGGGGACATACAGAACCATGCCTCCTAAACGCTCAACACGTGTAGTGTCTGGAGCTTCCACAACTTCCACTAGATCTTCTCGGGCACGGAAACTTGCGGTCCCTTCACCATCACCTTCCGACGGTTCTCCTGCCAAGGATCACGCTCAAGATTCAGATGACGAGTCTGAACAAGATGTCAAACCGAATACCAGGAGGAGTACTGGAAAGGGGAAGACGGCTGTGAAAGCGGAGCCACGAAGGACTGCCAAGCCTGTTCCAACAGCTCGGGATGAAGAATCAGATCAAGATGAGGAAGAGGAAGAGCAGGACGACGAGGTACATGTCAAAATAGAGAAACCGTCTTCATCTGGTAAACTCGTCAAAGTCAACAAAGGCAAGACTTCATCAACAGCAGGAAACAAGACAAGGAAAAAGGTCGTCGAACCAGAATTGGACGAAGAAGAAATGTCAACCCCACCTGTTGAGGACGTCTCTCAACCGATACCTTCGGGCACACAAACATCCTCATCCTCACATTTACCCACTCCACCGCCTGAACAAGACCAGTCTAGCAGTGAGGAAGACATTGATTTTACCCCTTCCAAATCCGGTCCGTCTATAGCTGCCAGTCGATCAAAGAATGAAGAAGATCAATCTGCCCAAGATGCCGAAGATGCGGATGCTACCATCACCCTCCCCTCCCCTCCCAAAATCGACGATGATGTACCTTCAACTCCCCAGACGCCAACAGCCCCACGTGTTGTACCTATCCCTATGACCGCACCTGCCCCACCGCCGCCAGCACCGACGGGTCCGAAACCTAGATTGACCATCCACAAGCTGGTGCTGGTGAATTTCAAATCATACGCTGGAAGACAAGAAATAGGACCGTTTCATAAGTCTTTCAGTGCCATTGTGGGTCCGAACGGGAGTGGAAAGAGTAATACCATCGACGCTTTGTTGTTTGTATTCGGCTACAGAGCGAGTAAGATGCGACAAGGAAAGTTGAGCGAGTTGATACACAATTCCGCTGGTAAGGAGGGTTTGGAAAGCTGTTCCGTGGAAGTGTGGTTTCGTGAAATTGTCGATCTGGTATGTCTGCATCGTCTCAGTAGATGGCCGCTGTTGATATCATCAGCCAGGAGTTGACAACTTCTTGTTGGTACCAAACTCACAATTGGTTGTGACCAGGACGGCATATAGGAACAACTCGTCAAAGTATACGATCAACGATAAGACTTCTTCATTCACAGAAGTCACTTCACTTCTCAAAGGCAAAGGTATCGATCTGGACCATAATCGTTTCCTCATCCTTCAGGTAAGTCCTACGAATCTCACTCCCGATGTAGCTGATCATCAGGGCGAAGTCGAGTCTATCGCGCAGATGAAAGCAAAGGCGCAGAACGAGCATGAGGATGGCTTGTTAGAGTATCTGGAAGACATCATAGGTACCACGAAATACAAACAACCTATTGAAGATGCCAATCTTGAAGTTGAGTCCCTCAACGAGCAAAGAGGAGAGAAGATGAATCGACTTAGGGTTGTGGAGCGAGAAAAGGCGGCTTTGGAGGCGAGTTCAATCTCTCTGCATCTGATTTGAGCTGATGAGACAGGATAAGAAACTTGAAGCGGAGGCGTTTCTGAAAGACTCAAACGAGTTGACGAGGAAAAAGAGTCTCTTGTGGCAGTATCACATGTATACTCTTACGAACAACATCGAGATCACCTCCAAGGCAATCGTAAGTCCTCGGGTTGACCAAGTTCAGACTGACGTTTCTCAGGAATCCTTGACAGCTGATTTGAGTCAAGAGCAAGAGCGTAACGCTGGTCATCTGGCAGAAATCGACAGTTTGCAAAAGGAATACGACGAGAAACTCGCGACTTTCGAGGTAAATTCATCTGCATTCGGCTATTGGATTTAGCTAAAGAGATGTAGCAAGTGAAGAAGTTCACTGATGACCTCGTGAAAGAGTCTAAAAAGTTCGAGAAGGAAGAAGTCGGTCTTCAAGAAAAGAAAAAACATCTCGTTTCAAAGCAGAAAAAGTTCAAAAAGTCGATTACTGAAGATGGGCATGCTCGATCGGAGGCGTTATCCACTATCGACAATCTGTCTAGTGAACTGGAGAAGAATCGGGTGAAAGTTGCCGATTTGGAGAAGAAGCTTGTCACGGAAGAAGCTGAATTAGATGAAGTCCGAGAGAGTCTCAAAGGTATGTTCGAAAGAAAATAAGCAAGCTTGAGGCTGATAAAGACAGATAAGACTGAAGGGTTCACCTCTCAGATCGAAATCAAACAACGAGAGCTAGAACCTTGGACTGCCAAGATTAGCGAGAAACAATCTCTCATCGATGTAGCGACTTCCGAGAGAGATCTCCTCACTCAAAAAGCTTCTGGGATGCAATCAGCACTGGACGAAGCTAAAGTGAACCTTGAAAAACTACGAGGAAGTGATGCTTCGAAACAACAAGAATACGCTGCTTTACAAAAAGAAGTGATTCGAGTTCAACAACAATTATCAGATGCAGAGAAAGCTGCGGCTGGTACTTCCGCCAAAGGAGAACAATTACGTTCAAAGCTTTCTTCATGTCGACAAAGAGCGGACGAAGCCAAAGCGTCTTTAGCAGCGGATAAATCGGAAAACGCCGTTCTGAACAGTTTGAACAAGCTCAAGACTCAAGGTCGGATCAAAGGCTTTCATGGTCGCCTAGGCGATTTAGGTGTGATCGATGATAAATACGACGTGGCAGTCACAACCGCATGTTCTGCTTTAAACAACTTAGTCGTAGATACTGTCGAACAAGGTCAAGCGTGTATCGAACATTTACGCAAAGGTAATGTTGGAAGAGCTTCTTTTATGGTATTGGACAAATTACCACCAAGAGATTTAGGTAGGATAGAAACTCCTGAAAACGTTCCTAGACTATTCGATCTTATCAAACCTAAAGACCCAAAGTTCGCTCCTGCTTTCTTCAAGGGAGTGTTCAATACTCTCGTAGCGGAAGATCTGGCACAAGCCCAGAGGATAGGGTATGGAAAGAAAAGATGGAGAGTCGTGACTTTAGCAGGACAATTGATAGATCCTTCTGGTACCATGTCAGGTGGTGGTACAAAGGTTTCAAGAGGAGGAATGAGTAGTAAGTTTGTGGGTGATAAAGTTGCGCCTGAAGTAGTGGCGAGATACGAACAGGAAAGTGTTCAAGCGGAACAGGAATTGTCGGCTTTCCAAGCGGAAAAGAAAGCTGCAGAGGCGGAGGTGACGAGGTTGAAGAAGAGAGTACCGGAGATGGAGATAGCTATCGAAAAAATGGAACTGGATGTGCAAACAGGTTCGAAGAGGATTGCCGAGGCTGAGAAACGTTTGTCCGAACTCAAGTAAGTCGAATTAGTTCCCTCTCTTTGCGTACTTCACGCAACATTCTCTTCCCAGTTTTCTCCAATTTTGAGATATGTCTCCTCTTCCGATCTCAACTTCAGGTCGCTGAACTGTTCTTGACTGTAGAGAAATGGCTGATGAATGAGATCTCAAAGCAAACCCGACGCTGAAGATGAAAAACGTATCAAAACTCTCAATTCCGAAATCACTTCATTATCAAAAGAAATCGATAAACTACGTGAAAAATCATCAGGTATATCTGATCAAATAAAATCACTCCAAAATCAAATCCTCGAAGTTGGTGGTGTTCGTCTCCGAGCTATCCAATCGAAAGTCTCCATAACTAAAGGATTGGTAGATTTAGCCAACGAAGCAATAACCAAAGCAGAAGTCAATCAAGCTAAATCTCAACGTGATGCGGAGAAATTGGAAAAGACCATCTTGTCGAATCAAGAGAAACTCAAGGAAGTTGAAACGGAATTATCTGTTGTCGAAGGGGATTTACAAGCTGTTTCTGCTGATTTGAACGTTATAAGGGATAAAGTTCAAGAAGCACAAGATTCAAGTACAGATGTTCAAGAAGCTTTATCTGCTAGTAAATTGGAATTAGATGAGAAATCAGCTGATATAAACGCTTTCAGGACTCTTGAGGTATGTCTTTCTTTGCTTTTTCTCCTTTCCTTTTTTTCGTTGGCAAGGATAATACCGGATACGATTTGGGTTCTGGGATTCGATGATGAGATGAGAAACTGATCGAGACAGATGGACTATAAACAGAAGATTGAAGACAATTCAAGAATACAAAAAGATAGTAAAGATAAGTTGAAACATTGGAAAAAGAGACATGAAGAATTGGAATTGGCTTATATTGAGTGAGTATTTTTTTTTTTCAACAACGAAAGCAAGGGAAACACTGATCATTAGTGAGGAAGATGAAGATGATGAAATCATTGAAGAACAGACTGTTGAAGATAGAGAGGGAGAAATTGTCAAAGGTGAGAAGAAGGAGAATGATGAAGGGAAATCCAAATCGAAGAAAGATTCTTTTGAATTGGTCGAATATTCTTCAGACGAATTACGATCGGTAGATAAAGAAATGCTCACTGCGGAAATTACTGCTTTGGAAGGTGAGTTACAGTATATCACTCCACATTTCATTTTCTTCCTCTCCCTCCAACTTATAACATTGATTCATCCTTCTTAGACTTTATAACCACCTTTCCACCTTATTCCTACCCGAAGATTCCGACTTTTCTTTATACTGAACTAGCTTTTCCTTCCATAGTAGTTGTTCCGTATTGGATTGGATTGGAGAAAGTGTGGCGAGAGATGAAGAAAATATGATTTAGCTGACTTAAATTAGAAGAAGTAACAAAAGCTAAACCTAACCTCAACGTTTTGGCAGATTATCGTAAACGTGAAACAGAGTTTTTAGATAGAGCAAAAGATATGGAAATCGTAACTACCGCTAGGGATAATGCGAAGAAACGTTATGATGAATTGAGGAAAGTTAGATTGGAGGAGTTTATGGCTGGTTTTACTGCCATTAGTGCGAAACTTAAAGAGATGTATCAAGTGAGTCTTTTTTTCTCCTTTCCTCCTCCCCCACTCCTTGGCTTAGTCTCCACCCTTTCTTCATTGACTTGATCAAGATGAATATCGTTACTATTTGTGTTCTTCTCCTTAGTCGGCATAATTGGCGGTACGCTTTCCTCTCTTGTCCAGGACAAGAGGAATGTCGGTATCTTTCCTTGTTCTTTTTACAATGTCAGGAGGGAAGTGGCTACTTTTTCCTCTCCTGTTACTTCACGTCGGAAGGACATGTTGTCACCCTTTCCTTTTCTCTCATCGCGCCAAAAGGAAGAACGCTACCGCTTGCTCTCCTCTTTCGTGAAGGAGATGAATAGCGCTTACGGATAGATGATCACCATGGGAGGGAACGCCGAAATAGAGTTGATAGATTCTATGGACCCTTTTTCCGAAGGTCCGTGCAACTTCTTTCATTCCCCCACTCTATACTTGCCACTCCTCACTCTTCACGCCCCATGACCCGTTTTCCACTTTTCAGCTTCCACTTTCCATTCCTCACCTGCCGATCTATGTCTTCCATCTTCCATCTTCCACCTTTCGTCCCCTACATTTATACCAACATGAATCAAAAACTGACATATAGGCGTAGTACTATCAATCATGCCCCCAAAGAAATCATGGAGAGCCATAGCAAATTTATCTGGTGGAGAAAAAACTCTAGCTTCACTCGCATTAGTCTTCGCATTACATGTCTTCAAACCTACCCCTTTATACTTTATGGACGAAATTGACGCCGCATTGGATTTCAAGAATGTTAGTATTGTGGCGAATTATATTCAAAGTAAAACTCAAGCTGCGCAATTGTGAGTTTTTCCTTTTCTCTCTCAGCCTACCTTCCCACCTGTATTCCTCCTGAAACCCGAGAAAACAAATCCAAAACTTCTGCTACTTTAATATAATATCGGCCAGATCCGATATTCGGAAGACGAGAGATAAGAAGTGTTCCCTACTTGTGCTCACTGAAAACCTACCTTTTCTAATGGGAAAAAAGGGAGGAATCAGGTACAAGCTGCGAGAGAAAACATAAAGTTGACTTTACAGTATCGTGATTTCTTTAAGGAATGATATGTTCGAATTAGCACATCGATTAGTTGGCATTTACAAGACTTCCAATGTGAGTTTCAAGTCTTCCCCTTTCTTCATTTTCACAACACTTCTTTAACAAATAAGAGTTTCCCCCTTCCCTCATTTTCACAACACTTCTTCACGAGATGAGAGTCATATATTCTGAAAGGAGAATGCCATATCGTGAAAGGAAACATGGCTCATAGACAGTGTACAAAGAGTATAGCTATCGACAACAAAGATCTTCGATCTCAAGCTTTACCTAAACGACGTGTAATGCCATCAGATCCCAATAGACATAATGTCAGCGCTGCCCCTACACCAGCCAAGAGTATACCCAGTTCGACCCCTTTACCACAACGTATCGCTGTGTAGGGATATTTGAACACTTTGTTGGTCTCGGGTGACCCGCTGGGGAAGGGGGAGTAGATTTCAAGTGGACACACTACAAGTTTCGATACACAAGAGAGTACTTTACTGCGGTGTTTCTGGCAACCTAATTGGAAGGGATGGATAACTTCATCGGGTCTAACGATTGGAGCCAGCATAAGAGGAAAGGAAGGAAGGAAAGAACAATCTATCTGTTGTAAAAAGGTCTAATCTTGGGTACTCTAATCTCATCTGCATTGCTTTTTGCTCTTGTCTACCTGTGCTAGTACTCTTTTCTGCCTTACATCGACAAAATGGACAAGTTCCAAGTGGGGAATGAGAAGTGTAAAAGTGCATGACATGATGTTGAAACGACAATTTCTTTCCCTTCTAGATTCTACTTCTTTTTCTTCATCCAATTGTGACGATAGTTTCTAAAGTATATCGTGGATCTAAATGTGGTGATTACACCCATTCTCTGGGATGACGAAGGACTTCCATCAATTTACCTTCTTCCGTACCTTCTTTCCCCATCTCGGACATGTATTCCCATCTGGCCGTTTCGGGGAGACTGGGTGTTAGATCTGTGCTTCACACTGGGGGTCCCTTGCAGTTCCGCCATGACCAAATCATTATCTGTTGTCGTTTCATCAAGTGAGGATGAATGTCAGAGGAGTGAGCGACAGGGGGTATTGGCAGGAGTGACGTCTACCTGCGAGGGAAGAGAGATAAGATTAAGTAAATGAGAGAACGATAGCGGGGAGAAGATGAGAGAAGAATAGATGGAAAAGGTCAGAGGACATTGGAGGAAATAAGAGAAGTAGGATGAGTTTATTAGAAGAATAATAAGCCGAAGAAAGAACAAAAACAACCCACCTCATTAAAATACTCTCCACCCTAGCACCAGGAGTTGCTAACCCAAATTTAGTACCTCTATCATAAACCAAATTAAATTCCACATATCTACCTCTTCTCAATTGTTGCCATCTTTTTTCTTCTTCAGTCCATTTCCTATCTTTATTCTTCAAGACGATCGGTACATAAGCTGGTAAAAAAGCGCTAGAAGCGGATTTAACAAAATCGAATAATTCTTCTTTATTTTTACTTTCCCCATGTTCTTCAGAAACATCAGTCAAATCATCAAAGAAAATACCTCCGATACCTCTTGATTCACCTCTATGTTGAACGTAAAAATATTCGTCACACCATTTCTTATATTTTTTCCAAAAACCTTTATCATGTTCATCACATGCGTCTTTTAAAACTTGATGAAAATGTTTACAATCTTCTTCAACGAGATAACAAGGTGTTAAATCTGAACCACCACCAAACCACCAACTGACAGATTTTGTTGGATCTTCAGGATCACTGATTTCGAAATAACGATAATTTAAATGAACGGTAGGTACATGTGGGTTTATAGGATGAATGACTATACTTAATCCAGTAGCGAAAAATGGTACTGAATAATCTTTTGGTTTTAAAGATGGATGATCTGGTAACATTGATTTTTGACCTGTTGGTGGTAACATTCCATGAACGACCGATACGTTTACACCTGCTTTTTCGAAAACTCTACCATTTGATAAAACACATGAAGAACCTTCACCTCCTTCAGGACGTAACCAAGCGTCACGAAGGAATTTACCGGGAGGTATATTTGAATTGGAGGAGATATGAGAGGATTCAATAGTTTCGAGAGTTTTGACAATGTGATCTTGTAGGTTTTTCACCCAAACGGCCATTCGAATTCTCATGGGGTTCTACTTACTTCAGTGTTTTGGAGATATGGAAAGATAGTAATAATATGACGAACTCACCTCGGGATGATCTTCTTCTATAGCACGCATGGGTATCCAGAAAACACCATATGTATCAGTCATATATTTCATAGGATTTCCATCTAATTTGATTTCATCCTACTGATCAGTATGCCTCCAAACGTCATCACCACTTGATTCCATTTCCTCTTGACATCGTCTACTCTTTGGGGAAGCATTACACCTTACACATGCCTCATCTTCAAAACCCTCATCATCCTCAGCCTCAATTTCAACGTCCTCATCATATACAACAGAGACAAAGACAGATAAACTCACCGCTGAAGAAGAGTAATAATCCCGTCCCACATTGTACAACACAGCACCCAAAAACCCCGCGAAACCAGCTTTCAAAAGTGTGTTCCTATGTGACTTTCCTTCTCTCGATATTTGAGTTGACGACGAACTAGTATATCTCTTCACCGCTACTCATCAGTCCTCGACTCCTCGCCTTCGATCCTCAAACTCACCCGTTCTAGTGACGATCGATCGGCTCATGGACAAAGTTGGTCTACCGCATTTCGCAAGAGACCGTATGGACATATTGTTTTATTCTCTATGAAACAGAAAGAAAGATAATTCGGACGATGTGGATGATGATAGAGTAGATGGTTCAAATATGGGACTGTTGTTATTGTACGAGTAGAGTAGTTTGAAATAGGAAAAAGTCGGACCAAGTTCCATTGATAAACCCACGGGCGAGGGGAATCTTTGTGTGGGGCCCCACACACGAGTACGGAGTTTGCTTCAGATCTTCCAATCACATGTCCTAACTCACCATCCGTCATCGAAGCATCGAAGCATCGGATCATCAGGTCAAGCTTCCCAAGGGAGGTAAAACATGTTGGGAGCCATGTTAAGGGTGGTAATAAGATCAGTGGCCATACAATTGGAAGAAGTAGCCTCAACTAGTCGATCAGCTGCTACTCTCAAGACGGAGGGTACATTCCGACAAGATCGATCGAACCCCTTGCCCACTTCTCATGTCCGAGACACAACTCGACATTCGTCCGCTGTTCATGATAAGGACGATTTTGATCTCGAAGGAGCAACGCAGAATGGATTAGGAAGCAAGGCCAGCTCGAAGAGAGCTCATTCAACGGAGAGAAAGACGGGACGGACGAGATCTAATCTGGATAGAGCTATCGAATCGAGCATAGCTGAGGCTGGTCCGTCCACTGAGACACATATTTGGGAATGGGCTAGGACACCAGCGGGATCTCTGACAAGAGTTTGGGTGGAGAGAGGACAATCGACCATTCATGGATCCTTAGAAAAGGAGGAGTTTGTGGATTTCTCAACACTTCAGCGACCACGGTATGGCGATGAGGTTAGAATGACATCGGGGACACCGTCTACGGAGACACAAGAGGAATTGGGAGGATCGTATGGTCCCAAAAGGCTACTAGCTCAGCAGAGACCGCCCACATCAGAGGATGATCAACCGCAATCCGAGACTTCGACAACGTCCCTTTTACTCAAACCAGACTCTATCAACTCTCCACTCTTGTCCGAAACCGAAGCGGAGGCTCCAGTAGCGCCACCTGAACTTCTGTCGGAGACGAGCCCTCTTCCCGATGAAATCGACTCCTCGTCTACCACACCGTCCACAGATCCCCATGATCTATCACAGGAGAAAGAAACGAACGCCGATAAGCCTTCAGATATCGTGTCAGAAGAAGAGGTTCGTCCCATCTGTCCCATCTCTCAAACTGCTGATTGCTAGTCTCCCATCTTGCTTCGAGCCTCAAAAGTACCATCATCACGCTTAGGTCGTTTGTTTCATTATGGCTGTAAGTCCCTTCTCGACCTCACACCGGAAGTTGGTAGAAACATACGCTGATTCATAGCATTGGCAGCGTCGCTTTCCCTTGGAGCAGCCTCAGAATCCTTACGTCGTTCAACTGGCGGCTCGTCCGAAGGAAGCGTTTTCATGTCCGATGCCAACATTCGACGGTTGGTAGCTAGTCTCAGTCGGATGAGAGGGGCCGCTTTGAAACTCGGACAGTTCATGTCTATCCAAGGTGAGTCAAGTTTAGACATTGAGCGAGGGCTGAAAGATAGATAATCATCTTCTACCACCGGAGATCGAAAGGGTTTTGCAACAGGTGCAAGCACATGCGGATTATATGCCTGATTGGCAGATGGAGGTGAGTGCTAGCTTGCTTAATTTCTCATCCTCACATTTCGATTTAATTCTTCATCCTTGCTTCTGAACACCTTCAAAACACTCAAGGATCGGATGACTTATTGGTGTATCACCAGATGATACATGGCTCGGACTCAAGCGATGAGAGCTCGGGGTTATTCGTCTGACAGAGCTGGAGCAAGCTTAAGTAGAAGCTGATATCCACAGAAAGTCATGCGGTCCGAATTAGGACCCGACTGGAACTCCCTTTTCTCCACATTCGATCGCACTCCCGTGGCTTCCGCCTCTATAGGCCAAGTTCACCGTGCGACACTAGCATCTACAAACGCCGCCGTAGCTGTCAAAGTTCAATTCCCCGGAATAGCCGAATCAATCTCTTCTGACCTTGGCAATCTTTCCATGCTCCTTCGTTCGTCGTCGTTACTCCCGAAAGGTCTCTATTTGCAGAATACCATAGCTGTCATGAGAGGTGAATTGGCGGACGAGTGTAATTACATTCTGGAAGCTGAGGCATGTCGAAAGTTTGGGAACATGTTGGCTGGGGATGAGTTTTTCGACGTGCCGAGTGTAGTGGATGAGGCCTCGACGGGAAAGGTTTTGACCACTGGGTGGGTCGAGGGAAGACCTCTAAGTAAGATGAAGGGTTTATCTCAGGAAGATAGAGATAAGGTGTGTCGCTGAGCTCTATTCATGGCTTCATGCCATACCGTATTCTATACTTTTCTCTCACCTGCCTTTTTGGGCGGAGAAGTAGCCTTGTCTGCGTTCATGGGAGACTAATCCTCGTGGAGAAGAAGCCAGAGAGAGTAATGTGCTGACCATCAGATCGGTACCAATATACTCCGCCTGTGTTTGCAAGAGCTATTTCAATTCAGATTCATGCAAACGGATCCTAATTGGGCGAATTTCTTATATAACCCCCAATCCGGTCGCCTGGGTCTGGTCGACTTTGGTGCGTCAAGGGAGTACACCAAGAAATTTATGGACGGTTGGTACAGACTCCTAAATGCTGCATTATCGGAAGACAGACAAGCTATGAAGGATGAGAGTCTGACATTGGGTTATTTGACGGGGGAGGAGAATGATGTGAGTCTCAGTATCCCTTGTAACACCGACATCACATCACTGTCCCGGTAATAATTCTAGACGGATATCTCACACATGATCCTCAGCGGCAGAATATGATATGAGTGTGAAGGCTGACTAAAAGGTCATGTTGGACGCACACCTTCAGTCCATGTCACTTATAGCCAGTAAGTCATCTTTACACTGATGACCGTGTGATAGCAAAAGGTGACAGACTTCAGGTCCATTCCGACATGAAGGAAATTACGCATTTGCCAATCAAACAATCACCGATGGTGTCAGACAACTTATTCCTATAATGTTAAAACATCGACTGACCCCTCCACCACAAGAAACATACAGTTTGAATCGGAAACTCAGCGGTGCGTTTTTGATGTGTGCAAAGTTGGGTGCGAATGTGGATTGTCAAAAACTATGGGAGGATCATGTAGGAGGATACAAGCAGGGATCTGCGGATGATATCTCTGACTCTGGATCTGCATCGGAGGAAGATGTGAGGGTACAGGCTGTCGCATAACATAAGTACAAATCTTTTGCATTCACATATCATCTGGCCAGAGCTGCTAGCTGCTTGCGCTTTGCCACGATCAAGTGCCACATTCGTATTCTCTTTCACCCTGCCATTCGGCGATATCGGCGAAACCCCATCCCCATACCTGTCTCTTGTCCCAAAATCGTATAATCGTACAAAACGCGACATTGACCAGTGGTTCCAGTATTTCGCCACCCTCATCTTCATAGAGGGACGCAGAAAGCACAGGACAAGACCAGAGAGTATCAACTCGTATATACGACATGTCATTCTTCGCCAAACTGGGGAGCTCAGGCTCGGATACCTCTGATTCCGGGTCAGACTCTGAAGAATCCATTCGTTCCGGTTCAGAAGGGGAGGAACAAGATCGTAAACTCGCCGCTGCTAAGAAGGAGAAGAAGAAACATGGAGCGAGCATGTTTTTGAAGAGTGATGCGGAGGATTCGGATGATAGTAGTGATGAGGAAGAAGAGGAGATGAGTGAGGACGAAGATGAAGATGATGACGACGATGATGATGATCGTGGGGTGGGTTCTTTCCTCCTTTGCTAAAATCATATTAGAGTCTATCGCCTTGGACTCTTGAGCACAGATCCTGGAAGTTTCATTCATGGTATTTTCCACCCCCGCACATAGAGATATAGAGCAGACACTGTTCTTGTCGCTCAATAACAGAGTGGTGTGATGGTAGACGAGGGGGGTTGGGGATGGGAAAGATACTTCGTGTTAGAACATTGGGCTGGTCGAAAGTTGACACATTTGCTAACATCAGAATCTTGCAAACCAATTCTTAAAAGGTGCCGCTAGTAGCGAAGAAGAGTCGGAGGAAGAAGATAAAACTGTCGTTCTTTCCGCCAAAGATAAACGGTAAGTTCAACCCATTAACCAAAAGATGTTCGTTACCTAATGAATAGATTCGCGGAAATGGAAACTTCAATCAGTAAAATTCAAAACGCTATCAAAAACGCCGATGGAGCAAGAAATGATTGGGTGCTCGCCGCTTCAGAACTTGACAAATTGATACGTTTCATAACCAGACATCAAACAAGCATGATTTCATCACCTATCCCTCCAGCTGGACATTTCCCACCAGCTTTCCTCGCATGTCTCGTGGAACTCAACGATGCGGTCAACGAGACTATCACGGCTGAGAAGACAGCAAGCAAAAAGATGCCAGTTCCTAAAGCAAAGGCTTTGAGTGCTATACGACAAACTCTCAAGAAAAAGATGAAAGAGTTTGAGATTGTATTGACTACTTATCAAGAGGTATGTTCAAATTCAGATGGTGCAGGATATATTGCAGAGACGATGCTGATGTGATAGGATCCGACGGCTTATGCCTCAGCTTATGATGTTGCCAATGTTGCACCCGCGGTACCTAAAGTTTCAAGAAAGACTACCGCCACCGCTCCAACGGAGGAAGGTGATGAGGGTGATTTCCAGACTATAGGAAAAGGAGGCAAAACTCTCAATCTCACACCTGAAGGAGTTTTCAAAACTCTCAAGGACATCGCCGAGCAGAGGGGCAAAAAGGTGAGCGTTGCTGTTGCTGAGATAGAGAGCTTTAACTGAGAGGGATAGAATACCGACCGAGCTGAGACAATCCGGATTTTGACGAAATTACTCGAAGTCTCAGTGACAACGTATCAGAAGATCAGAGTTTACCTCTCTCTCTTACCTGCTCGATTGGATTATTCACAACATCTTCCTTCCATCCCACATGACTCTTGGATTTCATGTCGGCAAGAATACGATGACCTCATTTCACTCTTACTGAAAGAATCTGATTATATGGTGGCAGAGGTGGTGCCGGAATATGACGATATGGTCGACCGAGAGCCTGAAGAGGTCGATGGGCAGAAACAGAGGGTCATAGTGGCCGGCAGTCTGATCGGCACACTGGAAGGTTTGGACAACGAGGTGAGTCAAAGTCCTATCGTCGCAATGAGATAAGACTGATTTATAGTTCACCAAAACACTTCAACATACTGATGCGCAAGAAAAGGGAGCGGAGTATATTGAACGTTTGAAAGAAGAAGCACCTTTATATGCTACGATCTGCAAAGCTCAAGTATTGTTCGAACGAGAAAACATGTCGGATCAAACTGCTCGTGCTGTCATGCGTCGCTTGGAACACGTTCACGCAAAAGTCAGCTCATCCTTGATAAACAAAATGCTCGTATCAGCTGACTCGTACAGCCGGATATCATCATTGACCACTTTGAACAACGTGCAATCTCCGCTATCGGCTCTTACACATCCTCTCTCACACCATTCACTGCTAAACGTTCTCCGGCAGCTTTGATTCACACCCTTTGCGTTTACATCTACTCTATCGAATCTACACTCTTACGAACCCGAGCCATCCTCTTTCACATCTTCAACCGTGGTATGCATGGGGAATATCATCAAGCTCGCGATCTCCTCCTTATGTCTCATATTCAAGATACTGTCCAACAAGCCGACGTGACCACTCAGATTCTCTACAACCGAGCCGTCATGCAACTCGGTCTCGCAGCTTTCCGTCAAGGTTTAGTGGAAGAATGTCGTACCATCCTCCAAGAGATATTCAGTACTCAGAAACAAAAAGAACTTCTCGCTCAAGCAGTACAGCGATACAATAATTTTCTCACTCCGGATCAAGAATCAAAAGAAAAACGTCGTCTTTTACCATTCCATCTACATCTCAATTTAGAGCTTTTAGAAGCGGCTTACCTCACAAGTTGCATGTTGATCGAAATTCCTCTTCTTGCCAATGCGCAGACGGAGGAACAAAGACGAAGAGTGGCGAGTAAAACTTTCAAGAGACATTTGGATATGGCGGAAAGACAAGCGTTCATGGGTCCTCCGGAACATACAAGGGATCATGTGGTTAAAGCTGCTAAAGCGTTAGAAGCTGGGGATTGGGAAAGAGCTAAAGAATTGATTTTATCCATTAAGGTTTGGTCGTTGTTAGATAATGTGGATGAGGTCAAGGCGACGTTAGCCATGTGAGTGATTATCTTCCAAACCGTGTTCACTTTCCTCTTCACTTCACCTACAGTTCCTTTTACACTCCGTCACTCAGTTGGTTTTCGCTCTGTACTCCTTATGCTTCTTGATGTGGTGGTTTCCGGTGGACAGGAGATACCGCACATTCAATTGTGACCAGCTTTCCAGGAGCGAGAGGACTGACGCTTACTTTCTAGAAAAGTTCAAGAAGAAGCTCTCCGAACTTACCTATTCACATATTCCGCTCACTACGCCTCACTATCCCTTTCAGCCCTCGCTACGACCTTTGATCTCCCCCTCGCCCGCGTACAGACCATAGTATCACGTATGATCTACAACGATGAGCTTCAAGCTAGTCTGGATGCTATCGACAGTGTCATAGTTTTCCAGCGGATCGAAACTACTGAAGTTCAAAAGTTGGCTCAACAATTGGCTGATCGGGCGGTAGCGATGCTGGAAACGAACGAAAAGACTTTAGATCAGAAACTCGGTCAAGGTGGTCAAGGTGTTGATAGAGAATCACGTGGGGCGACGGGAGGAGAAGGAAAAGGAACAGAGAGGAGACAAGGTCAAAGAGGTGAGTTTTATGATTTGCTTTTTTTCGACCATGTGTCAAATGCCAGGTTTCAAGTAAAAAGGTCAGGTGTGAAGACGAAATGATACAGAACTCAGGATCAAATGATACAGAACAGAGCTGATCAAAAGGTACATATCGTGGTAGAGGTAGAGGAAGGGGATTCCAATCTGGTCTAGGTGGAGCTATGGGACAACGTAGAGTCGCAGCTTAGTCTACATTCATACAGGTTTAACAGCAAGGACCACAGATTATGAATCATTGTACATGCATTTTTGTTGAGGCAAAGAATATTCTTACAAAGTGATTGTACACTGAAAGCAAGATGCAAGAGATGGGGCTACATGAGTTTACCGAATACTCCCGTGACGGCAGTTTTGGCTGCTTGTTTCATCTATTTGTCAATGGGGTCTTGTTACCTCTGGTAACATCTTACAAGGGGTTAAATGAGGGAATGATAGGGGAAAAGAGCCAAAGGTAAAAAGGCGAGAGGTAAAAAGGCCAAAGGAAAGAACGAAGGTAGGGAGGGGGAGAAGAAAAACTCACAGCTGCATTACGTGCTGAACTTAGATAATTAGAAGCGCTGATGGAAACTTGATTCATGTGTTCTCCAAGATCATCAAGGTAATTACCACGTTCTTGTGTCGCATGAACTAATTCCGTGTATCTATTGATGAGTGGTTGTTCTACGTGAATAACTCTCAATTCTTCGTTTGGCTCCTGAATCTGTTCATATGAAACATCAGAGGAATGATGACAAGTTCACGATACTCTTATTTTATGAGGTCGCAGGTAGGGAGGGTTTATAAATGGTCGAAAGGGATAATATAAAGCTGTGGACGTGAACAGAAAGTGGGAGAGAGGGGCTTTTGGTCGAAAAGCGACCGATCGAAGAAACAAGCTGAAGAGGAGAGGGAGGAGGGAATTTTCGGAAAAGGAAGATATGGAGAAGAGGATTAAACTAACGCATCTTCCCTCTCTCTAGAATCTCTATTCGGAGCAGTCTGTTTCTTCACTGCTGTACGTTTAGGCGGAACTGTTGTAGTGGCTGGCGTTACTACTTTGACAGTTTCATCAGGTGGATCACCCCATGATATCAAAGATCTTTTAGGTGCAGGTAGTGGTTTAGGTAATGGGGGTCTGGTAGGACCTGCGACTAAGATATATTAGCTCTGATTCTTTTCTTTTCTTTCCATTCCTAATCCTCCCTCATGACAGGCTGTGAGATGATAGAGGAGCGGTGATTGTGTGACCGTCTCATAACAATGACTAGATGAACACGAGATAAGGGCATGTCGTTATGAAGGACAGATGGTGAGGTGTGAAGATTTACCTATCGCATCCAATGCAGCTCCGGTCAAAGGTGCCCCACCCCAAATCCAAGCTCCCCAAGTAGCACCTACTGGCTGAGGCTGAGCAGGGATGGGTCGACGGAGAGTACATGCGTCTAATCGAGGAGGAAGAGGTTTACGGAATAAGAACAAAGTTCGGAGGTTAATTTCGTTTGGAGAGTGATATTCTACGAAATCACCAGAACGGTCATCCATTGAGATTTTGCCCAAGGTCCGACTGTCTGTAAGTTGAGTGTCTTTCGCCCCGAGATTTCTCAATCCTATTTGTGGTAAAGAGTGTAAGTGGAATACGCTACGTCACTGCGAGAAGTCCTCTGAGGTAACGCAGTATAAGCTTGATATTTTTGTATTTGATGAGAGGGATGTACACCTGAAGAGGAATATGTAGAGCTAGACTCACCCTTGTCCACCAATACCAAAAGAAAGGTCCATAGTGGTGATATACTCCAAAAATGGAACAGAATAGAATATGGCTGTACCGTGCGTAGTGAGAGCCACTAGAACTTTTTGACCTGCGTCGTCAATCTTACATACTTTGCCCTTACTCTCCTCTCCCCCCGCGACCAAGTAAAATTCTAACAGCATATCACATCTCCTAGAACGATGACAGTGATGTCGGAAAGTGTGACATGTCAAAGAAGAAAGGTTGAGAGGACTTTGGGTGAATGGAGACGACTACAAGTAGACAACTTACCATGTCGAGTGATATAAAACACGCTGGACAACTCTTCTTCCTCCAATTCCACCTTTGCCACCCTTTCCCCGGAATAATTAACAGCACAACGAATGCTCTTCTTACTAGCTGCAATCCACAAACAATGAGGAGGGGCGTTCTTATCTTTATCCATAGCTCCCGTTTGTAGAGATTGTGACAAACTCTGAGCAGAAGCAGTCATCTCGTTACCTGTTGCCGGGTCCACAATGAATGAAGCTAATGGACCAGCGAGAGATTCGTTCGTGAACGTTGGAGGTTTGGCCTCTATCATCCATTCGCCTAACACGTTGACGAGAGTGTATATTTTGGTCATTCTACTCATCAACCTGCGTCTGTCTCACATCAGGCGAAGGACTCACCCTTTGGAATAAGAAACGATTAATCGAGGTCTAGGAGTAGGATCTGTTCGTCAGTGAATACATACAAAAGGGGAATACAGAACATACCGGGACCCATGCCCGACACAACCCATTGTAATGATCCCACAAGACTTTGCTCAGCAGGAACGTTCTGTACGTTGCCTTTCTTTTTCCGCCGTTTTAACGCCTCACCATCTTGGTCAAATCCTTCACGGAGGATCACGTCAGGTCCCCGCATGTCGAACACAGCCAGAGACTTTTGGGAGAATGCCACGGCTATGAATCCTGTGGATCAGTCTTATTCTTCCCCGGACATGTCAGCACAGCTCAACGGAGCCGCGCAGAGGGGTGACCAGCGTATATCACGGATTAGATTGACCCACCTATGTCCGACACTGCACAGGCGATTGGTTCTCCTCGCCTCAGAGAGAACAACGCCACGGGTTTGAAGCCATCCTCTGCCCACTTTGCAAGATGTCCGATCTCCGTCATTTCCTCGGCCCACTCTACTGTTCCAGACGTATTGGGAGTTTTTGGCGTCTTAGGAGTTTGTGGAGGAAAGTAAGATTCCCTAGGAGCGGTCTCATCGTCCAACTCTTCTACCTCGTCTTCAGGCATGAAACCAACCTTTGCCTGACCAAACTTCGTCACTATGACTTCTCCGGTGACCATGGTTATGATACATTCCAACGACTCTCGAGTCAGATGAACCGACTTGATGCGTACTTTTGACCGATCCATTTGCCACAATTTTGCCAAAGGTTGATGTGCCAAATCTGGGTGTTTGAGATAATCACCAATAGAGATTGTCAGATGTGGAAGTGGACCGGGGTATTCAAACCGGAGTGGCGTGGGAAGAACGAGTATGTGCGGGGATGCATCCCAGAATCTCACGCAGGCATCTGGATGCCAAGTGACGAATAATCTGTAACTTTCCATTTTTGTAACTTTTACCTCTGGAGCTCCGTGAGACTGAAGATCCGGTACGGCCATTCCCCCACGTATGGGAAGTCGGGGTTTACGTTCATTTCCAGAGTTTTCGATGGAGAAGCTGATGAGCTTCTTGAAAGTTGGTGTAGGAAGGGAGTGTAGTTCGCAACCTAGAACCGACATGGAGCCGGTCCATAGTGAGGCAGGCATACGATACTGTCTACGTCGAATGACACGCTTACGCCCAGAACCAGACGCTATTGAGGTCATCGAATCCGGTGTGGTCACACGAAGAGAAGGAGCGGGAAATGAAGCTTTCGGACTGGGAGTCGACGTCCAAGGTAGCTTCCAGCCGGACATGGGGCTTTTAGGGGTACCCATAGGTGGAGAGAGTATTGGAGCTGGTGTCACCGCCACCACTTTCTCGCCTTCTCCAGGCTGTACGAAATTTTTGCGTCCTGGGGAAGGAGGTATGACGTTGGATCTCGGAGGTGGAAAAGCCCATGCTTCTAATCCACGTGCGGGACAAGCGGCGGATGACAAGCTCGGATCAGGAGTGAGGGAGATGATCAGGGCGATAGGATCGTGAGAAAGATTGAAGTACGGGTTTGAGCGAGGCAGGAGGATGAAATCCTCGGGAGGAGTTTTGGTGGGATAATATGAACTACCAGTAGGCATGAGTGAGTCTCTGAAAGCATAGCGGTCGGCCAGTGGAAGACTTTCAGATGGAACGACGCCAGCTTGAGCTTTCTTGAGTGGGGGAGGTTGGTAAGCAGGAAACTGAAGTATGTTGATTCCTGGACGTTCCCCCTCACATTGTCCCCCAAGTATGAGGAGTAATGTCTCGCCTCGCTCCACATACTCTGCAGTAGCATTGGAAGGTGGCTCCAGGGTCGGATCTGTGGTTTGTGCAGTGACGATAGCCTTGAGTCCGGCTTGATCAGGAAAGCTGACCCAAGCAAGTTTGAAAATCGGCTCCCTTTCTCGTCGGGCCATCTCCTCGGCTTTTTCCTTGCGGGTCTGATTATTCAGTGCTCCAGCTGAGAAAAGTGATTCGGCGTCGGTGACGTTAACATCCTCGTGCGTGACCGTTCGAACCATGAGAGGTTTGTCACTTTCAGCATACGCCCAGAAGGTCATACAGCCGTCCGCGTGACCGACCACAAATACGAGACCGTCCGGTCTCCAGGTGATAAAGGAGACAGCAGGTGTACGTTCAGTCCAAAGCGACTGCTTCTGTCAGCTGAGAGCCTTACTGCAGAGAAATCAGCTCACATTATCAGCCTCCTCATATGTACTCCCGCCAGGTGCTCCTGGAGGTAGCAGCATCTCAAATGTCTTCACCACAGCATTCTTTTGAAAATCCCAGGCTACCACACCGCCTTCATACCCAATGAGCGTCACGTTGATGTCGCGGGGATTGATAGCTAAACATGTCGCCTGAGGTCTAAATGTCAACTGGTTTCCGTCCGATATAGAATCCAAGAAACTTACCCTCCAAGTGTCTTGTGCCTCCCGGGAAGACCGCTACGAACCATCTTCTCCTCGAATTCACCCCAACAGTTGCCCGTCCTCCAACTGCCCATGGCCCTCCTGCTCGAATCCCAGCATAAAGTCGCTCCATCTTGCATAGTCAGAAACAAGTGTGTGAAGCTAGCCATAGGTTGATCTACGGCGGTGATCACCCCGAATAACGTGTACGCCCCTTCTTTGGTGGGAAGAGGTGGGTGGTTTAGTGGAGTTGGGGAATCCGTCATATGGGCCAGGCTGTACGAATGCACTGTGTTGCCAGCGTCGATGGCGATGAGTCTTGAGTTTCCAGGATGGAACAAGAGAAACTTGATGGACGCTGGCGGAGAAGATGGAGTGGCGGGAGCGACGGGTAAAGTGAATTGAAAAGGGGCCTCGCCAAAACAGTGAACCAAGCCAGAGGTTGTACCGATTGCGAAGAGGGAGAGAAGGGGATCCACCGCCATGGAGGCGATCTCACCTGTGATACCGAGTGAACGTAGGTTCCCATAACGATAGAAAGATGTCTCGCGGAGGTTCTTGGTGTAGTCTGTCTCGGGGGGAAGAGGGGTTGCCTTGGACTTGAACATGATCGCTGTCGAGGACGTGGAGGAGTATCAGAAATATACGACCCTCTTCCTTCGGTAAGCCTCACTCCTGATGCGCCGTTCCGGGCTAAAGAGGTGAGATACGAGAGTTGAGGTATGAGACAGAAGACCAAATGCAGTAGAGTGAATACAGAACGAGAGTGGTTAATGGGTGATGAGAGTGAAAGAGAGAGAGAGAGTCAGAGAGGGGGAGGAGTCGCGCGTCGGCTATCCGGGGAAATAAGGTTTGGTAGTCAGAGCTATGACGTGGATTTCGCCACGTGGCTCCTTATCACCCTCTCCTTTCGAGTTCGCCCTTTCAAACTACATATCTCATGACATGAACCTTTCTTTCTTTGGAGCCACTACATACTTGACGTAGCCTTCATCATGATCTCCATTGCGACGAACTCTTACTCTCGTCTACTACCACCACGCTTGCCAACTTCTGACGGTCATTCAGTCTCAACTGACAAGACAGACATGTTCCAAACCCGCATGTCACCTCTCCGTACTCTCGCTGCAACCATCGTATCCTTTCTATATTCTGTTGGATGTACGATCGCTCTCGGGGAAGCAATGGAAGCAATAGCGGACCAATATCCCGATAACCCTCTTCTTCATCTCATTCCAAATGTCACGACTTCGGCTCTCATCTACGATTCCCTCCTCATCTTCGGAGGTTTCGATGCTCAGAGCAAGTCGGCACACCCTGTTGAGACAGTAGGAGATCTAACAAGATACCGTATCGACGAGATACTCAACATTCATTGTGTGTTGACCATCATATACACTTTATCCCCTCCTGAACCTTCCACGGATGCCCCTCTGTCTCCCCCTCTGGCTGCAACATTGACTTTGTTGACACACCCTGACATTGCCTCCCGCGTCGTCGGAAGGGCTATGCAGTATCTCACAAGCTCCAGACTTATTGACACTGCTATTGGCAAAGGCGAGGCGGTGCAGAAGAACTCATCCTCAAAATCTGTTGGGGGTCATTGACAGGTGAGGCGATGATGGACGGGTAGGCGGCGTGAAGGATTCATGACCTTGGTCAACTGCTCGGTCCAGGTGACAATCACTCATGCTACTGATAGAATTCACACTTGTTGGTAGACTATGTCATATTGATAACACTTCTGATTTTCGCCTGTGAAGATGCGATGAAAGTTTGATGCAAGTATCATTCCTGACTCACCTCTGACCGACCGTAAATCACTAAACTCCATGTCAAGGATACTGCCCACCCTGGGACAGAGGACAAAGGACAAGGGGACAAGGACTAGGAGTGACAAGGAATATACTTAAGATAACAAGACTGAGTCCAACAAGGAATGGGACTGTGACCCAAGGAATGTCTCTGGCTTGTCTTACAAGGTTAGAGGGAACTGGACTGGACTGGACTCCAAAAGGGTGGCAATGGAAATGACTTTTGATCAAGAACTAAAGAAGACTACAAAGTACAAGATAGGGTTTATATAGACAAATCAGCCTTTTCCAAGAGGCTCGTGCAGACCTGCGGAATACGAGCGTCCTGAACCGTCCTGCACTGTCCTGCATGCATTGCCTTGCATCCCACCGATAACCACTGATATCCTACGATGCCATATCTGCGTTTACCTACGTCCTACTATGACATCCTACGGGATGCGCCGGAAGTCGCTCGACTTTGTCGAAGGTGATCGATGAGGAACTATGCAGACCATAGAAGTGCTGCGAGAACAAGAGACTGAGAGATTATGCCTTAGCAGGCATTAGAACAGAGGGACTAGAGACTAGAGAATTACTGGGGACTTATGCCTTGCAGGCATGGGAGCTAAGCACCGACATACTAGAATGATACTTGGAGTTTATGCCTGATAGGCATGAGAGCAGAGGTGAAATATTAAAACACGGAAGTGGAGGTTGAACTTGTTTTGCGCAACAAGGAACACGTGATGGCGTCATTCATGACAGGAGCTCCCCCTCTAAGGGCGAAGTCCTCTGAGCCGGGATGACTGTCACGAACTACGTCGTGACACCTCGATTACTCCACCAACAATGACCCTCCTTTGGCCATCAAAACCCCATCACGCTTTAACCTCTTTACTCTACACGTAACTCAGGACTTCTGACACCAAGTACGGCGAAGTTAGACGGAGTTAGGCTAAGTAGGGACAATGGGAGCAGAAGTATGGCAAAGTTAGACGGAGTTAGGCTAAGTAGGGACAATGGGAGCAGAAGTACGGCGAAGTTAGACGGAGTTAGGCGAAGTAGGGACAATGGGAGCAGAAGTACGGCGAAGTTAGACGGAGTTAGGCGAAGTAGGGACAATGGGAGCAGAAGTGCGGCGATGTTAGGCGGAGTTAGTCGAAGGAGGAAGAGGATGGCCGAGGGCTCGGGGAAGTTGGACGAAGTGCGTTGAAGTACGTCAAAGCGCGAGAGGGTTGGATGAACGTCTAGGAGGAGTAGATAATATTAGCTGAGAAGATCGCTGAAGTTCTTCAGCGATCCTTGATTGTTGTCAGTAGTGAAAAACAGATAGAGATAGCTATATACAATTCGAGATACATCGCCATCAGTAGAACAAAACCCCAGTTGGAGTAACTACGCCGAAGTACGCCGTAGTTACACTCCTTTCGACGTCTGCGCCCTCTCGGTTGGGTGAGACTTCGACTCAGGAGCATCAAGTTAGCCGAGGTTCGTCGACCGTCGGTCTGCCAGAAGATAGTTGTTCGACGCCCGTGACAGTATCAAGGATCGCTCTTACCGACGACCCGTGCGAACCTCGGAGAAGTACGAAGATTCTATGGAACCAGATAGGAGAGTTACGCGAGGTATGAGTAGGGACGGAGACAGGATGGAGGAGAACGAGAGGAGGGCACTGGAGGAGCTTAGCAGAGCGATGGGGCAGCAGCTTGGAGTGGAGGATAGTGTGGGGGGATCAATTCAAGGAGATGAGTTCGCTCCACCATTACCTTCTAATCCTCCTACACCTTCGGGTAATGCCCTCCCACCTATAGGATCCCCAGTTGGATCGGATCAGACCCCGCGGCCAGAAAACACTGGAAGTACGGCGGACTTGAGAGAAGAAGGTACACAAGGGGTGATATTGGCCTTGATGCAGATGGTGGCGAATATGAACAAAGACATGATGGAAGAGAGAAGGCGTAGGGAGGAGTGGGAGCAGAGAAGAGAAAGGGAGACGGTGGGCGGTATTGCAGAAGGGATATCAGAAGGGGTGAGGTACGCCATGGGACGGCAAACTTCGGCGACCCCAAGCGTAGTTGGCGAACCACGGAAGGGAATAAAACTGCCTAATCCGGACTTCTGGAGAGGAGAGAGGAACAAGTTGACCGCATTTCTGTCGGAATGTGAAATCCATTACGAACTGAACTCTCATCTTTTCCCCAACGACACTAAGAAAGTCTTCTTCATGATCTCTCATTTACGCGAAACACCTCTTCTCGCCGTCCAACCTGATCTTGCTAAACGACCTCTTCCTGACTACCTTGTGGAGTATGATCAA
>NW_006711226.1:2554432-2567797 GCF_000271645.1 Tremella mesenterica DSM 1558
GTACCCTCGCCGTACCTCGCCATATCCCCGATATCCTACTCCGCTCACTTCGACTAACTTCGCCTAACTTCCCCTGTCCTGCTCTCCCTCGGCTGCCTTCCACTAACTTCGCCTGTCACGAACTACATCGTAACATCCCTGACAACCACCATCACCGACCCTCCTTTCACCATCACCAACCTCCACTCGAACCACTGAGACCAACTACGACGAAGTTACGAGAACCAAAAGGGGGATTTGTCACGATAACCCCGCCTAGCGGAGAACTACGGCGAAGTTAGTGGAAGGCAGCCGAGGGAGGGCAGGACAAGGGAAGTTAGGCGAAGTTAGTCGAAGTGAACAGTAGGATATCGGGGATATGGCGAGGAACGGCGAGGTACGGCGAAGTTGAACGAAGGGGACTGAGCGTGAGGCAGTGCAGGAGTTGAGAGACGTTCTATGAGAGGAGAGGAGTAGTATAGATAGTTTACAGGTCGCTGAACTTCTTCAGCGATCCTTGATTGTTGTCAGTAGCGAGAGATATATTCAGTAGCTACAACCTTCGAGTTAAGGAGAGCTACCACCGAGCAGTTCAACGTACTACGGCGAAGTTAGCCGCAGTTCATCGACGATCACCTTAGCAGTTTACCACTCGACGAATCACTACGGCGAAGTTAGCCGTAGTTCCTCGACGAGTACCCTGTCTTAGTGAGACAACGACGCCCCACTACGACGTAGTTAGCCGAGGTTTGTCGACCGTCGGTCAGTAGAGAAGAAGAAACGACGTTTGTGACAGTATCAAGGATCGCACTTACCGACGACCCGTGCAAACCTCGGAGAAGTTCGAGATTGTATGCAGCCAGAGAGGAGAATTACAAGAAGTATGAGTAGACCGGGAGAAACAGTAGAGGAGACGGAGAGGAGGATGTTAGAGGAATTAAGACAAAGCTTGGGACCATTGCCTGGTGCAATTGATACCCCCGAAGGATCAACTCAAGGCGATGATTTCTATCCACCCCTACCTTTTGAACCACCTCCCCAGCAGACCGGACTACCAGAACCACCAGCGGTGAGGACAGGTTCCGAAGGTTCGGGACAGACCCCACGACCAAGGGAAGGGAGCACAGGAGGTAGGCTAAGTTCGGCCGGGAGCGAAGTAGTAGGAGGAACTGAGGAGGAGGCCACAACACAGAAGATGATGCTGGCGATAATGAACATGATGATGGAGATGAATAAGGATATGATAGCAGAAAGGAAACGTCGAGAGGAGCAGGAGAAGAAGAAGGAACAGGAGACGGTTGGGGGAATAGTCGAGGGGATCTCGGAGGGAGTACGGCTCGCCATTGGAAGACAGGCTTCGGCGACCCCAGGAGTTGCTGAGATGAGTGGAGGGATAAAGCTTCCCCTCCCCGACCTGTGGAGGGGCGAGAGGTCAAAGCTCACGGCATTCATCTCAGAATGTGAAGTCCATTTCGAAATCAACGCCCGCAAGTTCCCCACCGACCGAGTAAAAATCTTTTTCATGATTTCCCATCTACGTGAAACTCCTCTCCTTGCCGTCCAACCGGATTTACCTAAGGACGACCCCCCCGAACACCTTCTAGACTATAAGAAGTTCATCCAATATCTCAAAACTAATTTCGGAGACCCTGACGAAGAAGGAACCGCCGCAAGGGGAATAAATGAGCTCCGACAGAATGGGTCGGCTTCGGCGTACTTCGCCGCCTTTCAACGATATGTAGCGGTGTTAGGATGGGGTGATGATGGAAACCTCGTGGACCGGGCAAAGAACGGACTGAAAAGTCACCTACTGGATGAAATTGCTCGCCATGGAAAGGTTTTCAAGACCGTCCGAGAATTAATTGAGTTCGTGGTCCCCATGGACAATCGTTTGCATCAACGAAAGGTGGAGAAGGAGAATGAGAAGAAGAGGAAGGAGGTGAAGGAACAGGGGGAGAGGAGAGAGGAAGTAATTCGGGGAGGGGAACGGGGGAGCCAGGAGAAATGGCAATCTACGGCGAAGGTCGAGGGCGTGCAGCCTAGAGGCACGAACGGGGGAAGGGCGATACCAACGGATGTAGACGAACTAAATCGTCGTTGGCCGAGACCCAGTGCTGATGAGGTTTTAAAGCGTCGAGAGGAAGGGAAGTGTACTGGGTGTGGAGAGAGAGGGCATTACAACCGGGATTGTCCTGTAATAGCGGCGAAGGTAAAAGCAGGGATCATCCCCTTGCGATCTTTTGGGCAAAATGCTGGGGGAGAAGGGAGATTTAGCACGGGGGGGAACGCCGTTCCTCTTGGGGACAGGAAGAAGATCAATGCAGTCGGGAGGGAGGAAGCAGGCGTTGGAGAGCGGGGGATGGACGAGGAGGAAAAAGATGGGGACCCGTCGCGATAGGCGAGACTCGGCGGGTCCGCACTCATATTCTCTCGGCCACTATTCCTACCCCCAGTAAAAGGAAAGAGCTGATGAGACCAGGTAAATGTGTATATAAATCCGTAAACACCACTCCGAAATGTATAAACGACTGTCATACCCTAATCCCTTCCACCTGTAACAACCAACCCAAATCTAATGTGTATGTCGACGGAGTTGAACTAACAGCCTTGTGGGACACTGGAGCGACCTGTTCGTATATAAGTCCCAAGGCGGCCAGGAAGATTAGGAAGGAGAAGAGGAAATACCCCGTGAGTGTACCAGTTCACATGTTCGATGGCTCGGTTAGTGTGGCTGGACCCATTACGGAGTTTGTCGAAGTAAGTCTGGGGGTCGAGAAGTTAGGCGAGGTTCGCCCAATTAAGCTGGATGTTACCACCCTTTGCGACGCGGATGTCGTGATAGGATGGGAATGGATGAAAGAAGAAGGGGTGATCCTGAATGGGGGAGCGAATATGATATCCTTCCCTATTCCCCAGACGAACAATGAGGAAAGCGCAGTGTCCTTTCCCCTACCCTTGCCGAGTGAAAGGGAAGAGTTATCCTCTCCCTTTCCACAGACGAAAGATGTTGCGGTCCTGGCAGCCATAGGGCTCAGGACCCGAACCGACGAGACAGACCTCCGAGGCGAAGATGAGCTTGAAGAGCTGAGCCCGGAGGAACAAGACGAGTTGTTCCAGGTAGTTCCTGAACAATACCACCAGTACATTGACGTGTTTAATCCGAAGAAGGGAGGAGAGACCCTTCCCCCTTCGAGGTCCTACGATTTGAAGTTTGAGCTTAAGGAGGGGGCGAACCTGAAGGTCGCCTCCCTCTATGCTCAAGGAGAAGATCAGAGACGCGCGCTGAGAGACATACTAGATCGCGAAATCGCCGCTGGCCGAATTCGAGCAAGTAACTCGCCGTACGGCTCACCGATGTTTATGATACCGAAGAAAGCCGAGGGACAATGGCGAATGGTTATCGACTACCGAAAACTGAACGAAGCGACCATACCAGACGCCTACCCCCTCCCATTAATAGGCCAGATTACCGAAGAACTTGGAAAGGCAAGGTACTTCAGCAAACTAGACCTAATTGGGGCATACCAATTGTTGAGGGTGACAGAAGGGCATGAACACCTGACGGCCTTCAGGACACAGTATGGTATGTTTGAATCTCTTGTCGTTCGTGATGGGCTGCGAAACGCCCCTGCTGTTTTTCAACACTTCCTGAACGAGGTGTTTAGAGAACTGCTAGGGAATGGAGTCGTGGTCTACATTGACGATATCCTCATTTATGGGAATACATTGGAGGAATTACGAGGAACTACGGCGAAGGTCTTTGAGGTGCTGCGGAAAGCGAACTTGTACGTGAAAGCTAGTAAGTGCGAGTTCGAAAGAGATTCGGTGGTATTCCTGGGTTTTGTGGTCTCCTCTCGAGGTGTATCGGTTAATCCAGAGTACATTGACGCCATCACATCCTTCCCACGTCCAAAGAATCTACGAGAGTCGAGGGGTTTCATTGGAGTCGTGAGCTATTACAGGCGTTTTGTTCCCAACTTCTCGAAGATTGCTAGACCTATCAATGATTTGACGAGGAAGGAGGTACCGTTTGTGTGGGGAGCAGAACAGGAGTCAGCCTTTAAGGAATTGAAGGCTAGGATGTGTACTGCGCCGGTGTTAGCTCACTTTGACCCCACATTGAAAACCATATTACAGACAGATGCCTCGTTCTTCGGCTGGGGTTTCATAATTTCGCAGATTAATACGGCTGGGCAAGAGCACCCAGTCGCCATCGAGTCAGGCGCGTTCAATGCGGCCCAACTAAATTACACGGTAGGAGAAAAGGAGTTCCTCGCCGTAGTTGAGGGTTTCAGAAGAAGAAGACACTTACTACTGCAGGTAGAAACCACGGTCCTTACCGACCATTTAAATCTCACTTACTGGATGGAACCAAAGCAACTCAGCCCACGTCAAGGTAGGTGGGTAGAAGAGTTAGCTAACTTCAGATTTAAAATGGTTTATCGACCAGGGACTCAAGCAAGCCTTCCAGACGGGTTGTCTAGACGGGCGGATTATCACTCGGGAAAAGGAAGTACCATGATACAAGAGAGTAACCTTATTCAAGGTCTGCCGAAGTTCGACAAAGTTGACGCCACCACGTCGGAGTTGCGCCACCTCCTTCGAGCCTTGCAAGGGACAAGGGAAATGAAGGAAAAGGATCTTGTCGAGCCTATGGATCTGATACTTGGAGTTCAGGAGGACGAAGACGTAAAGGAGGTTAGAGAGGAGTTATTAGGAGTTATCTGCGCTGAGTGTTCTCATCCGACGTGTCATGATGATGTACAGGAACCAGGATCAATCACCGAACTACGCCGTAGTTCGCGATCTCCTCTAATACTTCGTGGGGGGTGGACCCAGAGAGGTTTCCTCGCATTCGACGATCGCACTTATGTGCCGAGCTACGCCGACGCTCGACTAAAGATCATGAAGATGCGACATGACTCGGCTTTGGCTGGTCACCCAGGTTCGGCGAAGACCCTTGAACTAATCCTAAGGGATTATGTTTGGGTTGGAGTAAGGAAGGATGTAGAAGACTATGTCGCTGGTTGTGCGGTATGTCAGAGAGCTAAGACTAACAGACAGAAGCCTCATGGAGAACTTAAACCCCTACAGGTAGCAACAAAACCTTGGTCAAGTATCTCGATGGATTTCATCGAAGAGCTCCCAAATTCCCATGGATATAACTCTATCTTAGTGGTCGTGGATCGACTGACAAAATGGGCCATGTTTATCCCAACCACGACGAAGTTAACCGCAGCTGGGCTATCAGAGCTGATAATGGACTATGTGGTGGCCCAGCATGGGTTACCAGAGAGTATAGTATCAGACAGAGGATCGAAGTTTACTTCGAAGTTTTGGAAGAACTTGACCGATAGTCTCGGGATAAGACTACATCTTTCTACCGCGTATCATCCACAGACTGATGGACAGACCGAACGAACGAACCAGTCCCTGGAATTATACCTTCGAATCTTCACTTCCTACCAGCAGAATGATTGGTCAAAGCTGCTTGCTCGAGCTAGCTTTGCTTATAACAATACCCATCATTCCGCGATAAACAAGACCCCATTCTATGCGAACTATGGGTACCACCCTCGATGGGCTGAAGAGATTAAGGCTAGTGAAGTTGAGGTGCCTGCTGCTACAATAGCAGTAAGAGACCTAACCGAAATACATAAGGAGTGTATTGAGGGGATTGAGAAAGCTAACGAGAAGTACGCCGAAGGATACAACAGGAAACATCGAACTACGCCGAACTTCGTGGAAGGTGACCTAGTGATGCTGTCATTAGAGAACATTAAGACTAAGAGACCGATGAAGAAGCTGGATGTGAAACAAAGTGGGCCGTACAAGGTGGTACGGCAGGTAGGTTCTCATGCTTGTAAATTGGAATTGCCAGGAACAATGGCAGGTATCCATGATGTATTCCATGTCTCCTTGCTCCGTCCCTATCACCCTCCAGTATTTCCTGGTCAGCAAGCTGAACCACCTGGCCCAGTAGAGGTAGATAACGTAGGAGAATCGTGGGAAGTGAAGGATATTGTGGACTCAAGAGTAAATAAGAGGTCAGGGAAGTTAGAGTATCTAGTGGAATGGTTAGGCTACGAAGGCTCTGATGACGCAGTATCATGGGAACCAGTGGAGAATGTGGATGGAGCTAATGACATATTGGCGAAGTTCCACGAACTTCACCCGGATAAGCCGACAAAAGGACGAGTGGTAAGATCACGAACGAGGAAGTAATTCATACAACTGGTACAACATTAGCTAAGTACAACTCACTGCTGCGAACTTCCTCCCTGTTCCTCGTTCCCCGGTGCAGGACCACTCCCAGAACTACTCACGGTAACCTTCGGTCGCACCACCCGTCGAAGGGACCGAGTCTCTCTCCACGCTATATTGAAGGCCTCAATGTGATCAGCATGGAGAGCCACATCACGAGCGATATTTAAGCTAGGCAGCTTCCACAACTGTCGAAGCGTTCTGAGACAGTCGGGGGGAAGAGCCAGGATATCGAGAAAAGCACCATCCTGAGAACTGAGTCGAGCCGGGTTCGGTGGTGTCAACCAGTCCAGGGTGGGGGGGAGAGAGTACTCGACGGGATTCAGGAGGAAGGGAGAATCGAAAAGATTGCGGTAGAAATCGCTCATTTCCGTCATGAGCTCTCGGGAGACTCTAGCTAACTCAGTCCGTGCTAATGGGCCTATGTCGGAGGAGTTTACAAGAGTTGCCATTGTCCGGGAGAGAGTGTTCATACCAGAGACCAGCTTCATGCAATATTCGAGGAGCTTCGCCGTATCTCGTCTATTGGCATGTAAGTGCGTAGTCAAACCAATGATGAGAGAGCGGAAGGTAGCCAATTGTTTCTCCTCCTCTGGGATTCGAGGGTCGTCGGAAATGTAGGGGTGGTCGAGGGGAGGAGGGATTTCCTCTGGTAGCTGAGTACTTTCATTCCCTACCACCGCAGGTTCGAATTGGACGACCTTTTTCTTATTTTTCCCTTTTGAAGATTTCGAAGGAGGAGTCTTGACAGGAGGAGCAGGAGTGAGGAGCCCAGTAGCAGGAGGAACAGATGGTTGACGGCTCCGGGTTCCGAGGGCAGGAGGAAGACTTAGAGGGGAATCCTCTTGAGTTGAGACAGGAGTAGGACGGCTCCTGGTGGGACGAGACGGACCGGCAGAAGGAGTAGCCGGGAGACGAGATGGGCCAGCCACAGGAGTAGAAGGCCGAAGAGCGGCGGAAGAAGCACGACGAGGAGTGCGACGGGACGGACCTCCCGAAGGAGTGGCAGGAAGACGTGACGGTCCAGCGACGGGAGAGGCAGGCGGGCGACGGGCGGCGGGAGACGGCGAAGTAGGGCCGGGAGAGGAGAAGTTTGCCGAAGGAGAGGGCGGGGAGAATTCCTTGTCCTGGGCCGTGGGGACACGGCGGCGAACGACGTCGGACGGAGTGTAAGGAGGCCCCCAGTAGGGGACGAAGGGAGTTGCTAGTACGTCCCGCGCTGTTGAAGGAGGGACAGAGGTCCTAGGAGGAATATCCCGAGCGGTACTGGGGGGACAGAACGAGCATGGCCCGGATGTGCAAGAAGCACAACGGGATCCGCGATTATGAGGTTTGACCGGTCGTAGACACGGCCACTTCGACCTTCCATACGTGATGATTTCGCGACTACTGATCAGCAGATGTATAAACTTCTAGGGGAGGAACCTACCGACATCTATCACACGACTCATCGATACTTGCGACCTCCCATCGCTCCCTCTCATCGGTAAACAACTTCCATAATCTTTCCTGCTCCCGCAACGACCGTTTCGGCTCCTTGGTGGGAGAGGGAGACACTTCCTCCAGACCAGAGGGAGGCGAACTACGAGTACCTTTGGTCCGTTTCGCCGAAGGGAAGAGAGGTTCGTCCTGATTGGGGGATGACCGAGGACGTTTTTCGGCCTTGACCTGTTCCAAATGATGGGCGTACTCGACGCGCTTGTTACCATCGGAATATTGACTGGTAATACGAAGTTCTGGAGAACCCCTCGTAATACGGATGGCTAGATACGTCAACACTAACGCGCAGGTGATTACAACGGCTGACTTACGACTCAAGGCCTTCAGCGCCGCCACCCTTGCGGCTCTATCATCCGCCTCCTCAACATCATCTACACCGGCCATTACTTCTCCATCATCTACACCACCCGTTTCCTCACCATCAACAACATCATCCATCTCATCATCACTATCAACGATATCCATATCCTCGTCGTCATCATCAATCTCCACCACAGTAGCAGACTGACCCGAAGCTTGCGAAGGGCCAACAGGAGCAGGTCTGGCCTCCTGTTGGCCAGAGGAGAGAGGGGTCGGAGCCGTAATGGGGGACTCGGCGGAAGAAGGAGCCGCAGCGGAAGCTCCGGCGTCAGGAGGGGCCGCGACGAAGGGCGAGCCATCGGTGATAGCCAGGGCCCCGAAACCCATGGACGACACTTGGCGGGGGGTATTCCTCTGCTGAGAGACTGTATTGATCAGCGACAATCTAGCTTACGGGCAGCATGAGTGAACTGACGGGCAGCGGCGTACCGTTCCACGAAGGACTGATAGGCGTCGAGTTGTTGGCGAGTGCTCATATTGTTGAAATATATCAAATAGATATGTGTGGTAAGGTAAAAGCTGAGGTTTGATACTCGATGATAGTACGATTTAGGATTGGTACTGGGGAAGAAGACGAAGTGGGCCGAAGTACCGAGTATTTAGTATAACTGACACGGCTACTCGTCGTCAGGGCGCTGGTAACTTCGCATAACGACGTGTCTCAACGACAACAAACACCATGGCGACGATCAAAATTCCCACGCTGAGTGTCTCACATTCATATAAGTTAGGGATACGCTGACGAACTTCGACGAGGTTTGTTGTACCCCAAATCCTCAGTCTCACTTACAACGTAACCACCACAGGGTAACAACAAGCAACCACGATGAACTTCGACGAAGTTTACTGTCCGAACAACAACGAACCATGGTATCATCTACCAACAATACTCATATGACAAATTGTGCTTCCTGCAACCCGCTGAGTGTCTTTTCTTCATTACATGCATACGAAGCTCACGAGGACGTTCGCGCCTAAGGAGGGGGCGACTGTCACGAACTACATCGTAACATCCCTGACAACCACCATCACCGACCCTCCTTTCACCATCACCAACCTCCACTCGAACCACTGAGACCAACTACGGCGAAGTTACGAGAACCAAAAGGGGGATTTGTCACGATAACCCCGCCTAGCGGAGAACTACGGCGAAGTTAGTGGAAGGCAGCCGAGGGAGGGCAGGACAAGGGAAGTTAGGTGAAGTTAGTCGAAGTGAACAGTAGGATATCGGGGATATGGCGAGGAACGGCGAGGTACGGCGAAGTTGAACGAAGGGGACTGAGCGTGAGGCAGTGCAGGAGTTGAGAGACGTTCTATGAGAGGAGAGGAGTAGTATAGATAGTTTACAGGTCGCTGAACTTCTTCAGCGATCCTTGATTGTTGTCAGTAGCGAGAGATATAGTCAGTAGCTACAACCTTCGAGTTAAGGAGAGCTACCACCGAGCAGTTCTGTCACGCCTGCGGGTAGACTGCGGTTGCAAAGTACTGCCTTGGGTACTGAAGGATTTTAGTCTCTGGCTCGTAGAGCTTGATGACTGCCTTAGGTACTGAGGGTACTGAGGTGTTGGGTTAGAACCAACTAGGTGACTTTCAAAGATGAAGTTCAACTTCAAGATGAAGATACATTGCTGAAGAAAGAGGGGGGAGATGTGCTCCTTTTATACCCTTCAAAACTAAAGTAGGTGTACTAAATAAAAAGCGTGTGAGGGATTTTCTAGCCAATCACATAAATGCCTCAAAGTGAGTGCACCGCGGGAAACTAATTCCAGCCAATCACATAAATGCCTCACTGCTAAACTGCTGAACCTTCCAGGCTTCAGCCAATCACGTAAATGCCTCACTGCTGAACTGCTAAATACCATGACTCATATTTTCCTTCAATCCTTATCACAGTTCTTAGCATGAGTCATATTTCCTGATCACTATTCTGAGCATGAGTCAGAATTCCTTATCAACATTCATGACAAGTTCAACGTACTACGGCGAAGTTAGCCGCAGTTCATCGACGATCACCTTAGCAGTTTACCACTCGACGAATCACTACGGCGAAGTTAGCCGTAGTTCCTCGACGAGTACCCTGTCTTAGTGAGACAACGACGCCCCACTACGACGTAGTTAGCCGAGGTTTGTCGACCGTCGGTCAGTAGAGAAGAAGAAACGACGTTTGTGACATCGCCGTAGTTCTCCGCTAGGCAGGGTTATCGTGACAAATCCCCCTTTGGTTCTCGTAACTTCGTTGTAGTTGGTCTCAGTGGTTCGAGTGGAGGTTGGTGGTGGTGAAAGGAAGGTCGGTGATGGTGAAAGGAGGGTCGGTGATGGTGAAAGGAGGGTCGGTGATGGTGAAAGGAGGGTCGGTGATGGTGGTTGTCAGGGATGTTACGATGTAGTTCGTGACAGATGGTAACCATAGGTTGCTTCAAAGGGAGAATGTTTGGCGGTTGCATGAACTGAGTTGTTATAACTGAATTCTGCCAGATCTAGGAGTGAAGACCAGTTTTCTTGGTCATAATTGCAAAATGTTCTGAGATAATTTTCTAAGACTTGATTGACACGTTCAGTCTGACCATCTGACTGAGGATGGAAAGCTGTTGAGAAGTTTGGTTTGATGCCTAGTCCATTGACAAAGGCTCGCCAGAAATGAGAGTCAAAGATCCGTCCACGATCTGAGACAATATCTTGAGGTATACCATGAAGTCGCATGATTTGTTGTCGGAACATCACAGCTAATTGAGGAGCATCAAAGCCATCTTCTTTATATGGAATAAAGTGGGCTTGTTTGGTAAGACGATCAACAAAGACCATGATTGAATCAAAGTTACTGGATAAAGGGAGTTTGACTATGGCATCCATACTAATAGATTGCCAAGGATAAGAAGGAACAGGGAGTGGTTGTAAGGGTCCATAAGGTTTATGTCGTGGGATTTTATTTCGTGCGCAAGTGTGACACCCATTAACATAGGTGTTGACAAATTGTCGCAAGCCAGGGAAGTAATAATGACGTGTCAGGAGATCATGTGTCTTTGCCTGACCAAGGTGACCAGAGGTACTAGAGTTGTGGACCTGTTGGAGAAGGTCTGTCTTGAGTTCGAAGTTGTCTGGGACATAGATTCTTTCTTTGAATCTTATGATGTTGTCGGAGTAGCTGAAACCTTCAAGCTTTGGTTGAAGTTCAGGAGGACGAGGAGTACTGGGATTGCGTAGAAAAGGCATGAGCTCTTGAAGGGTATTATCCTCAGGCTGCAGTTGCTTTATCCTTGCCAAGATGTTGGAGTGAAGTGGAGAAGTGGGGTCCAAGGAGGGTTGTTGAAGGGCACCTAGAATGAATTGACCAGGTTTGAAAAGTGTGTGTGGAGGTGCCTCAGCAGCTCTACTCCCCCCCTGAAGGTCTTGACGTCTCGTCAAGGCATCTGGTTTTCCCATGGCAGTTCCGGGTCTATGAATGACTTTATAATCATAGTTTGCCATGAGTTCTGCCCATCTAGCTTGACGTCTATTAAGTACTTTGGTTGTTGCAAAGTATTCTAAATTCTTGTGATCCGTATAAACTGTAATTTCTTGAGCTCCTTCAAGGTATGGTCGCCATTGTTTGAATGCTTCTACAATAGCAAGCATTTCCTTGTCGTAAATTTCATAGTTGAGTTCGGCTGGTTGAAGTTTTCTTGAGTAATACGCCACAGGGTGAAGTTGATTTTTGTCGTCTGGATGGGAGAGGATACCAGCAATTGCAAAGTCAGAAGCATCTGTCTCTATTACAATTGGCTTGGTGGGCTGGAAATGGTGGAGAATGGGAGCAGTGGTAAATAATTTCTTGAGAGAGTTGAATGATTCTTCCTCAGAGTCACCCCATTCAAACTTAACATCCTTGCGGAGCAGTCTGGTTAATGGTGCAGTGACTTTGGAGTAAGACTTGATGAATCGCCTGTAGAAGTTGGCGAAGCCAAGGAAGACTTGAATGTCATGGACGGAGTGTGGTGTTGGCCAGTCGAGTACTGCGGAGACCTTTTTGGGATCCATACTGATACCTTTGTCTGAGACGATGTATCCTAGAAAGTCGACTTGATGCTGAAAGAAGTCGCTCAAGCACCTGCTTGACGTGACTGATATGATCCTCTCTTGTTTTGCTAAAGATAAGGATATCATCTAAATATACTATGACAAAGATGTCAAGATAATCCCTCAGCACGTCATTGATGAGGTACTGGAAGGAAGCCGGAGCATTGGTGATAATTGCCCATGATTAGGCCCCAGAGCATTGGTAAGCCCAAAGGGCATGACTAGATATTCAAAGAGACCATAGCGGGTCCTAAAAGCTGTTTTCCACTCATCCCCATCCTTGATGCGGATGAGGTTATAAGCTGCACGGAGATCAATTTTTGTGAACCATGATGCCTCCTTAAGTCGGTCCAGGGATTCTTGAATAAGGGGCAGGGGATATCGATTTTTATGAGTAATTTTGTTGAGTCCTCTGTAATCTACACAGAGTCGGAGGGAACCATCAGGCTTCTTGACAAAGAGTATTGGAGCGCCTGCTGGACTAGAACTGGGTCGGATAAAACCTTTCTCGAGATTGTCTTCAAGATATCCGTCCAAAGCTTTAAGCTCAACTTCAGACAGCGAGTAGATGGGTCCAAAAGGTGGTCGCAAGTCACCCTCAATAGAAATGGAATGATCATACTGGCTATGTTCTGGGAGCTGGTCCGAGTTGGATTTCTTGAAGACTTCTAGAAAGTCATGGTATTCGGGGGGTATACTCTTGATTAGAGTATCCATATCAGGATCAGGATCATCATCGTCCTCAGCCGGAAGAGGATCAATGAGCGAAGTGACTTGGGAAACGGAGGTGATGCCATAGACACAAGCTTTCTTTAGAGCATTGCGAAAGGCTGCTGCACTCACAAGGGTGACCTTGGGAGGAGCCGGAGTGTGAACAGGGACTGGATACTGAAGTGACTTTTGTCGATTGTGTTGTTGCTGGAGAGACCGCGGAGCACCATGCTGTCGTTCGATCTTGCTGGAAGGAATCCTCTCAGAGGCACACTGGCCATCTTGAGTGGTCGAAGGGGAACCTGAGCCATACTGGCGCTCTAGGTTACTAGACTGGAGTGGGGTACCGGAATCGTTTCCCATCAACTTGTCAGGTTGACTGCACTGCATTCTACAGTACGGGGAAGAGAAAACAATGGTCTGACGGGACCAATCGATAACAGGATTGTGTCGGGAGAGCCATGGAAGGCCAAGAATGACTGGATAGTCGCCAAGGGA
>NW_006711226.1:2568528-2596988 GCF_000271645.1 Tremella mesenterica DSM 1558
GTCCCAAATGATAGACTTGTTGATGAGATCCTTGAGAGTCTTGAAGTCATTTGGTGTAAGAATCTTATCCTTCACATCTTCCTTCAATCCATCAAAATAGGCATGGCGGAGCGCCTCATCATTCCAATGAAGAAAGGCTGCATGCTTTTCAAAGAGAGCCGCATACTCTGATGCTGACTTGTTTTGCTTGAGTGTCTTGAGTTTGTGACGTGATGTCTCAATGATGTCGGAATCACCAAATGTCTTTTCAAATTCCTTTTTGAAAGCTTCCCAGTTGTCAACCCATTCAGGACGAGTTCCAGTATGGTTCATAGCATGAGGCATGTACCACTGATAAGCTTCATCCTTGAGGAGATTTGAGGTGAAGGCAATCTTGGATTGATCAAGAGCATAGGTGCGGGGCTGGGTATTGAAGACTGTGTCACACTTCAAAAGAAATACCAGAGCTTCATCTTTACGGCCACTGAAGGGCGGTGGTGAAGTTATCTTTGGTTCCTTTGTGAAGGTGGGAGTGGAGTGAGAGTGAGAGTGAGAGTGAACCTGTGCATTAAGTAGTTCTTGTTCAAGATGGATGATGCGGGCTTGCATCTCCTGGAGGATATCTTCAGCAGAAGGGATGACTTGGGGTTGGATGTCAGGAGTAATGGGGATAGGGTCTGACATAATCAATTACTTAGCTGAAGTGTTTATACATTATTGTTTTGTTTTATCAAATTCTAATTGAAGACCAAAATGTTTTCTTAATTTCTTTCTCAAACTGAAGTGAAAGATGTACTATAGTTGTTTCTGTTTATTGAAGACCAAAGTGTTCTTAGTAGTGTTGAAGTTGATGATTGTTTCTTGAAGCTGTTTAACAAGGGTATAAACTAGACCTAAAGAGTAGTAGACAAGCAAGGACAAAGGAGTGAGTTCTTGATACTGTCAAGGATACTGCCCACCCTGGGACAGAGGACAAAGGACAAGGGGACAAGGACTAGGAGTGACAAGGAATATACTTAAGATAACAAGACTGAGTCCAACAAGGAATGGGACTGTGACCCAAGGAATGTCTCTGGCTTGTCTTACAAGGTTAGAGGAACTGGACTGGACTCCAAAAAGGGTGGCAATGGAAATGACTTTTGATCAAGAACTAAAGAAGACTACAAAGTACAAGATAGGGTTTATATAGACAAATCAGCCTTTTCCAAGAGGCTCGTGCAGACCTGCGGAATACGAGCGTCCTGAACCGTCCTGCACTGTCCTGCATGCATTGCCTTGCATCCCACCGATAACCACTGATATCCTACGATGCCATATCTGCGTTTACCTACGTCCTACTATGACATCCTACGGGATGCGCCGGAAGTCGCTCGACTTTGTCGAAGGTGATCGATGAGGAACTATGCAGACCATAGAAGTGCTGCGAGAACAAGAGACTGAGAGATTATGCCTTAGCAGGCATTAGAACAGAGGGACTAGAGACTAGAGAATTACTGGGGACTTATGCCTTGCAGGCATGGGAGCTAAGCACCGACATACTAGAATGATACTTGGAGTTTATGCCTGATAGGCATGAGAGCAGAGGTGAAATATTAAAACACGGAAGTGGAGGTTGAACTTGTTTTGCGCAACAAGGAACACGTGATGGCGTCATTCATGACACTCCAATATCCCCTTCAGGGAGAAACAAGATGACATATCACAGCTCAAGAGCTTGAGTCAAATCCTAATGATTGGAAGAATCACATCCTTCATGCGTACCACAGGTGAAGTCCCGATATTTGTATCTCCTCACACTCACCGAGCCGGTCTCCAACGAATACACTTTTACCTCTCTTTCTTCCGAAAACGACTGAGGAGTCACGCACATTCCGACATACAGGCCCAGGCGCAGTCCCTTCACATCATGTGACCTTCATATAATCTAGAAGCCATTCTTTCCGTTTACCTTCAATCACATCAAAGAAGGCAAAGCTGAATGACATGTATACTTGAGAACGACCGGAAGTCGGGTTGGACAAAAATGGTAATTATTGTGGTAATCTTACCACGTAGGGACTCACAGAATTTATCGATATCCGGTCAGAAAATCACTATTCAACGTTTATACAAGAGAGCCCACAGTATGGTCTTGCTTGTGGGTCGAGAATGGAAGTGAGGTGAGTCATCAATATCAATGTCTTACCGCTATGTGAACATTGTCGTGTGGGGAATAATCTACCCTCAGTTGTCATAGACGATCCTTCTCCAGTAGTCCGTGAAGGGAGTCATAACTGCCATTACTCATTGTCAATCTGTAACGGTACTGGAAACACGATGACTAGGTCGCAGGTTGGGTTGAACTCGATGGAGGTCTCGTAGAAATCTAGGGGCTCTGGTGCTAATGGATCGTGTCTCCTCTGCAATCGATGTAGCCAAAGAATGATATTGAAGAATCAGCAAAGTTGGTACTTTGCTGATTGTACTATATACTGTCTACAGGTGTCCGTGTCCTCCTCTCAGTCCTACTGCAAGCGTCTATGTACATACTCGGACAGGTGAAAAACCGCTTTTGAGCAGACCCAGTGGGGAAATCTCGAAAAGGGAAAACCCGTCCCTACCTACTGCAGCACTGCCTCCAACTCTCGCCGTACTCTTTCCTAATCCGTCGAACTCGATGGAGTTCTCTCGATTCGTTGTTACTCCGTAACACAATCCTCCGGATCTTCTCCCTCCAGTAGTCCAGGGAGGAGATCATGATTACTATTGACAATCCGGTCATCCTCCCGTCTTCCCAGCAACGTCCTACCATCTTCTCTGCTCGAAACACCTGGTGGACACTCGACTTTGTCCTCTTTGTCTCCTACTCCTGGCTGACTGCTCGCCTCCACTCTTACCGAGATTTCCATTCCTGCTTGTCCTTGTCTTTCTTTCGTTATTCCATCCTCGCCCCTTGTTACACCCTCAGCCCTCAATTCTTCGTCCTTCTCCAACATCGTCTCAGCCTCCGACTTCGTTTGCTTCCTCTCCCCTCCCTCTACCTCTACGGGCGTCGCCTCCTGTGGTTCTGGCCAACGGGACAGATATACCTTTGTCCCTTTGTTTTGAGACTGGTCAGGTGTGCACAAGTATTCCTGGACAACTTCGACTTTAGGGCACTCTGGAACTTTCACTTTGGTACCTTGAATTGTGATTTGATAAACTCTGCCTTGAAACTCTGTGTTCTCACCTGCTGTTTTCAAATTGTCTTCTGTCAAATCCGAGTGACCGTGCACACCAGAATTGGTGGCTTCCGGTCTAGGGGTATGCCACGCCACCGGACCATTCGTGGTCTCATTGTCAGGAGTGGGGTTCCAAGACCCATCATGCTTTAAAGAGCTGTCCAGGGGTTTGACTGTTATCTGGAAAGAGTAGGGGATTTGTCCGTACTCAGGATCAGATAAGACCTCATGCATTGCGGCTGACACACGGCAGCTGTCCCAGTAATTTCGTGGTCCTGGGTAGATCCATCCCAGCTGTCGTCGAATCCAGCCATGAGAACTGTGTCCAAAACTTGCCCTGCGCCGGATCTCTGCCTCTACTTGTTCAGTAAGTGTTCGTCCACTCATTTCAACATTCATGCGGATGCCTTTGGTATCTAACATGTCCTTCTCTGGACCGGAAAGTTGTACATCAATCTTGTGTAGTGAGGATATGGGTGCCCAGTAAGGACGTCGGAAGTTTTGCACATTTGACACGTCCATTGTGTTGGGCAAACCGTCGATGATCACTCGCCAATCGCTGTATTTGAAAGGGGGCTGTCTTGATTCCCTCCGAATCAGTCGGACCGCTTTGATCAGATAATTCTCCCAAGCCGAGACAGTTGCAGGAATCTCTGTGCTTAAGCCTCGGGCTCTTTCAAAAATCATGTCAAGGAGCTTCTGCTTCTCAGTGGGCTCCCTGTCAGCAGGTTTTGGCATTTGACTTGCTGCCATTACAAGCGGTTCTTTGGAAGTCTTGACGTCAGTCGATGTGGGCTCAAAGGGGATTACAAGAGGCTCAGCCCACAAAAGCGCTGGAGCAATGGCTAAAGTTTCGAGTGAATTTTTATTCCACCCATCCCCAATAGATTGGTATGCAGCTCTAATATGCTTTCTATAAGTGAAAACACTCAATGGCCTGAAAGCCTTGACATCAGTAACACCTGGAGGGAATTCTTTGTCACCCGTTGTATCTTGATCATATAGAATAAAATGGTCACCATCACTGTCATAGTCACTTCCTGGATCTTCTTCCTCAGGTTCTTGAGGGCGTGAGGAAGAGTCAGATGCCATGCTCCTCACACCTTCAGAGGGGACATTAACAATGTCCCCTGTAGTGCCTTCAATGTTTTTGTCTGCAGGGGACCAAAATGGGGGACGAAAAACATCCGAGGGCCATTGTTTCTTCCCGGTGATTGAGGACATGATCAGTTTATGAATTCTATACGGTGGCAAATACTTGACAGACTATGGCTACAGTGCCCCCCTATATAGCCATGAGAATCAGCAGCACTGCATTTGGTTTGGTTCTTGGGGCATCATTTTGACATTCTTACCATTGTCCTTTTCCAAACTAAGCTGAAAGGTTTCTGTGGAGTTCTAAGCTGAGATTCCTCAAGGCTGTGTTAGCAGTGCTAAGATATTGGTCATCTAGAAGTAGCGCACGGACAGGAAGTGGTGTTGACTGTCTCCGATAACTCGTCAATAAAAATTTGACTTGCGCTCTCCCTGAGTACTATAAGACATGCTTCCAATCCCAATCTAGCCAGGATAATGCCTGACATGCCATGACTTACTACAAGGCTCTGATGATTCTACTCGACGCACTCTCACTCACTGAGTGACTTGTCGCCATAGCAATGAACTACCGCTGGCACAGCATTCATCTTGGCAAGTTTTAGAAGCTCCGGCGATGAGAATGCCACACTCGGTCACCGCCAAACGCGTCGATCCTCGATCTCTTTCAACCTTCACACTTTGACAATAAGTACCTGACTCTGGCCAGCATGGACGCTTTCGGACTCCCCATGGCCTTTGGCAAGAAAGCCAAGACTGGTCCTGTTAACTTATCAGCCAAAGTCGCAACCACAAAAAGAAGCGAAGTCGTCCTCGTAAGTTTTTCTCACATATTCTCACCGTTTTAATCTAACCTGTGCAGTCTCCTCCTCCTCCTTCTCCCCCCGCTCAAAAGCCCGAGATCAAAGCGGTGTCCCCGGAGCCTGGACCCTCACAGCCTGTATTCACAGCTTCACAGGACGAGTCGGACGACGAGGAGATAGGACCTGCGCCCCCGTCGAACGGGAAGCGGAAAGCCGACGAGGACGGAGGACAGGATGAGGGGGATGAATATGGAGAGGAGGATGAGGAAGAGGAAGAGGTGGATCGGACGCCTATATCACATGAGATCGTCTTGAAAGATCATACGAAGGTGTGTGTCCCTTGAACTTGTCTTGAGAGAATCGAAAGCTGACAAAAAAGGTGGTGACCGCCCTTGCTGTGGACCCTCCAGGTGCTCGACTGGCGACGGGATCACATGACTATGATACCAAATTGTGGGATTTTGGAGGAATGGACGCTAGATTGAAGCCATTCAAGTCGTTCGAAGCCAATGGGAATTATCATGTGAGTCGCTTCTCTCCGTCCCAGGAGTGATCGCTGAGCCTAGGTCCGCGACCTTGACTACTCTCTGGACGGACAACATTTGTTGATCATTTCTGGCACTGTCCAGCCGAAGATCTTCAGTAGAGACGGAGATGAGGAGTGGGTTTGTTTTTTAACCGTCAACGAAGGCTGCTGATCATAGGATCGAGTTCAACAAGGGGGATGTTTACTTGAGGGATATGAAAAATACTCAGTGAGTCAGCTACGACTGGAGTTGTCAGAGAGTTGACAAGAAAGAGGCCACACAGCTGAAATCAACGCCGGATCATATCATCCTTTGGACAAGACACAATTCTTGACCTGTTCGAATGACTCGACCTTACGGTGTGTCCATAGTCTCCTCATGTGAAATCACTGATCAAGGAGAATATGGGATGTGGCCAACAAGAGAAAACAAAAACAAGTGATAGTAGTCAAGTCAAAAGAGCGAGGGGCTAGAACACGAGTGACGGCTTGTGGGTGGAGTCATGATGGTAAAATGGTAGCTGGGGGTAAGTCTTGTCCTTTCAGATGATACTGTTGGCGCTGGTCGTTGAACACATAGCATGCCTCGATGGCACGTTACATATCTGGAACACATCGTCAAATTTCGCCAGATCTAATCTATCCAACGAAACCGCTCATACGAAAAATACCGAGACAACAGGCCTCGCTTTTGCTCGGGATGGTCATAGGATAACAACGAGAGGAGGGGATGATACTGTCAAACGTGAGCTGTGTTTGATATGTATTTCCTGCGAGCTGACCTTTTGTGTGGGATATACGATCCATAAGAAAGCCTTTGGCAGTGGCCTCAGATCTAGGGAATATATATCCCGATACCAACGTCATCTTCTCACCTGATGATCGAATTGTTTTAACGGGTACTGCTGCGCCAAAAGGTCAGAAAGGGAGTTTGGTATTTCTTTCTGGAGATGATCTGGCGGTGCAGAGAAAGTTACCTCTTGGAGAAGGATCGGTAGTGAGGGTATTGTGGCATTCGAGGATTAATCAGGTAGGTACAATTCGACGTGGACCTTTCCTCCGTGCTATCACTCGTTGCCCGTCTTCATTCAAGCTGCCCCTGTGTCCTTTTAACAGCTTAGTTCACCACTGACGAAAAAAGATCTTTGCCAGTCTCAGTACAGGAGCTGTCCATGTCCTTTACTCTCCTCATTCATCGATCCACGGCGCGCTTCTACCGCTTGCCAAAATGCCCCGTACAGCCCCTCGAGACATCTCATTCTCCGTCGCCGACCTCAATCCCGTCATTTACACACCCGAGGCTCTGCCAATGTTCGCAGATAAAAAATACGGTGAATCGCTACATCAGAAGGAGAAGAGGAGTAAGAAGTTCAAGCCGATGGAACCTGTCAGCGGTGTGGGCAGAGGGGGGAGGGTGGGGGGAAGTACGACACAAGGTTTCGTACAGTCGTTGTTTTCTGAAAAGATTGATCCGGCGGAGGATGTGAGTGGTTTTTCTTTGTGTAGATTGTGATACTGACAATGCAGCCTCGGGAAGCTCTACTCAAGTATGCGGAAAAGAAGGAGAAAGAGAAGGAGTAAGGTTTTGTCGTGCCCCGTACACATGGTGTTGTGGAGCATCGAGGTCCGGAGGGGAAGTGTCTGCGATGACTTACCCCGCTTGGAACATCTGTGTTTCGAATCGAACGCATTGGATCTTGCATGCTCTGATGGTATCATCTCTGTCATGTATCTTTGCTTGTCTCATAGTCCATAATCTGAACGATACTTATCTTTCCGGTTACCGGTTAGAGCCGAGTATCCGCAACCGATGACCGGCGGTCAAACTGAACGACGCCACGCAAGCTTGTCCGATCTGACCACTTCCATGTTCAACCCTTCAACTCTCTTCATCTTGCATCCATCTTATCAACACTCTTTCAAGTCTGAAACCATCAGAACAACAAAAAATGTCATCCCCTATCCCAGTCACTCTAGTAGGAGCCACCGGTCTCACCGGTAAATCCACCCTACTCTCTCTATTCTCCTCTTCCATTCCATTCTCGATAACAACCTTTGCTCGACGTTCTATCCCCCTTACCACCCCTACGAACCCTCAAATAAAATGGGAACAAAAAGAACGTCCTGATTTGTTCTCAGTAGTCAACGAGAAAGTGGGCGAGAAAATGGGTGTATTCGTCAGTTGTTTAGGAACTACGATCGCTCAAGCTGGTGGAATGGAGAAACAGAAGAAAATAGATTTAGATTTGAATCGGGATTTGGCAAAGAAAGCGAAAGAGGATGGTGTTAGTACTGTGAGTCAATATTTTTACTCTCTTATAATCTCCTTCATAACTTTCTTTCAATCTCTGTGGATTTCTTGTCTCTGTGTCCTCTGTTTCTCGGGGTTCACAATCTCTCTCTCTCTTGGGGAATTTGTACTCGATCTTCGGATGGATGAAGGACGGGATATATACTCTGTCCTTCGTGATACTATCAGCTTCACTAGTGATAATGGTTTTATTATTGTTCCTCCACCCCACTCCTGAATGTTAGACACCACGAGTGGGAGAGTTCGACACTCTTTCTTTTTCATTTTCTTGATCATTTTTGTGGGTCCGAAAAAAACGGAGATGCAGTAAAATGTACATCCTTCTTCCCGCAATCAGTTTTGACGACTCGCACATGCTACATCAATCCAATGGTATATCTCATAATAACCCACTTCTAACATGTGGAGATGTGGGGTAGATCGATGATGATCGTTGAAAGAAAGAATATATCTGATACCACAGTATATTCTCGTTTCTTCAACCGGATCAGACAGTTCTTCTTGGTTTCATTATACAAAAATGAAAGGTCAATTAGAAGATGCGGTCAAAGAAATTGGTTTTGATCATTGTATCATTTTACGACCTGCTTTGTTATTAGGTGATAGGTGAATTTTTAGAATTCTTTACATGTTTTTCCCCACTATCCTAATTCATCTTATCAATACCCTTTGAGGAGGTTCAATCTTATCTCCATTTCCTCATTGAAGTCAGTCACTTGGGATATCAGATTCAGACTGAGACTGATAACACTTTGAGAGAGTCAATCTGATAGGTCAGAGGATATACTCGAAAAACAGAATTCTTGGTCACCAAAACCATTCGTGCTTATTTATCTTTGGGTGGACCTGGATCAAGTATGTTGGCTATTGACTCAGACGAGTGAGTGTCGTCCATTGATTCTTCCTGGTACATCTTTCTCCTCAGTTGCATCCTATCCTCACACGTTTGAGGTGTTTGGCATTCCTCACTTTTCCTCTCCTTGGCATCTCGTGATCTTCGACCTCATGGGCTGGGATGGGCTAGGGACTTTCTTTTCCCCCGGAAAGATGTGTTTCTGTAAAACTCACGAATACTTGACTGACTATACAGCGTCGGAGCGTGTATAGCCCATCTTGCTGCTAACCCTCCAACGGAAAAGGTGATCACACTCAGCAATTCGGAAATGATTCAGATTGCTGCCAAACACCGAGCAGCAACAGCTTCGTCTTAAAGCATGGTTTTTTTCTCATTATACAGACTTTTGTCCACTTGTCAATATGAGCTTGTGAAGAATAAATTAATCTTTGGGTTGAAATCCGTTATATGAAGTGTGTACTAAAGATGGAATCCATGCAGATGGACATGTTCTACGTGTCGAATGTATAATTTTGTCGTTTCCTTTCGTTACGCTCTCTCTCAAAGTCCCCCCCTCACCTTCTCCTCTCCTTCTCCTCTCCTTCTCCTCTCCTTCTCCTCTCTACCACCATCAAGCTGTTATCTGACCCTAAGGGGTGACGTAACTAATCCACCCGTATAGACCCGTATAACCTTCTGACGGCGAAGTACGAGGCGATGAAGCCGATCGAACCACCTATGAGAAAATCGAGTAAAGAGAATAAGAATCTTAACTTCAGCGCTTAGTCGAGTTTAAGACATAAATTGTACTCACAGATATCCGAAATATAAAACCACAGAGGTGAAAGAATCCAAACTCAACCTAGAAGCCCAATACCAAACTCCATACGCAAACAACCAAAACGAACTTCCACCACCTATCAAAAATGATCTCCAATGCCATCTATATTCCTCTGCGCATAATATGAAATAAACGAACAAAACGCTGACCGTCGCTGTGGTCAAAGCCACCACGGAAAAAGTGAGGAATAAAAATCCGAACGCGTAATAAGCTCGATTACCGAATAAACTGGATAAGACGAAATATAATTCTACGAACGCCGCTCCGAAAGGAAGGATACCACCTAATATTGCCGATTGAATAGGTTCGAGATACCAAGGTTTAGGTGGTATTTGTCTTGGGATTGGATGTGTTCGAATCGGGTTTGAAAAAGGACCATGTTTCATTCCATAGAAATAACCTACGATCGATAATGGTACCGAAATCAAAAACCAAAGTAAAAGAACAGCTAGGATAGTACCGAATGGAACTGCTCCTGATGCCGAAGCGAATACTAAGAATAAATTGAGTAAACCGATTATTGAGAAAGTTACGATTGGAAAAAGTATTGATGTTAAAACGATATTTGATTTCCAATTCTCTCCACCTAAAGAAGAATATGTACGAGCTGATGTATATCCTCCTACACAACCGAATATCGTCCAACATATCAAAAGTACCGTAGCTAAAGAACCACGATTTGAAGGTGATAAAAATCCTAACAGAGCGAATATGAGTGTTACTATACACATTAAAATTAAATGTGTACCAGTTCCAACACAAACCGAAAGTAAAATTGGTCGATTTGGCATTCTGAAAACTTCTCCATGAACTAATTTCCAACCGTAATCTTCTTGAACATCTTCAGCTAAATCTATAGCGTTATATCTTGAAATATCTTTTGAAATAGTACGATAAAGTATCATAGCTACCATGAAAATCAAAAAAGAGACGATCACCAAAGAGTTTATGAGTGAAAACCAATGGATTTTAGGATCGAAAACGTGTAAATACATATCCCATCTCAAACCCCAAGGAATTTCAGAAGGTATGAAAGAAATCGAATAAGTGTAATAAAGTTGATTATCGTTATTTTCAGATAAATAAAAAGGTTTATCGGAAAAACAATTCGGTGAATCTTCTCCTATTATCATGGAATCGACAGAACGTGGATAAACTAATACTCCAACAACTCTAAAATGTTGATAATCTCTTGAATGATATTGAACGAAAATATCATAATGATTGTTGAGTGAAGGTGAATCTGGTAAGGTATCATCATCACCAAGATTAAAACCTTGAGCATCTAAAAAGATTTCACCAGTTTTTGAATCTCTTTTCATTTCTCCACTTGGTAATCCATCGATTATTAAATTTAATCCATAATCTTCACGAATACGATCATTTATGAATTTCGCATCGTCTCGAGGAACGTTTGAACGACATAATGTTTGACAAGTTGAATTTTCTAACATTTTAATATCGTATGGTGATGTTAAAATACGATCTCCGAAAAGTATAGAACCTAAAGATTCAGGTTGTTTTTTAGGTCCTCCTTCAGGTTGACAGAAATGAAATCGAGGGTCGTAATAATCATGTGAAATGAGAGAATGAAGTTTGGAATTTAACATGGGTGTGAGAGTGTTGACGAAAACATCGATACGTTCTCCGGGTGCGTAATCTCTTGGAGCTGAGCCAGGGAGATAGAACGCGGTTATTAGGGTTGGAAGAAGCGGGAGGAGGAATGGAAGGGGGCGCATGGTGAGGTTGGGGTTGGAGTCGGGGGAACCTTGTCTTGTCTTGTGAATAAGTCAAGTCGATTTTCAATGTTTTGCTTGACTGTTAAGAATTGAGGATTTCTGGGATAAGAGTCCGAATAGTAAAAAGCCCAGGAATATGGGGATGATGTGGTGAGAGGGGAGGTTGTGAGTAGGTGGTAGCTGGAATGGTGAATACTTGGAGGAGTCTTTGAACATGCTGCGGTCGACCTTTGTTGAAGGAGACGAAGGCGGCGTTCGCCGTTCAGCCTCCGAGTATGCCACGTCATGTTCTATTCAGGAACAGTCTGATTACGTCAGCTCTGACATCTAAACCGTTTCCGTCTTTCCCGGATAATCGACGACCATCCGGCGTTTGAACTTTCCACGGGCCATAGGCGACGGTCCCAGAGAGGGAGGAGTGAAGACGACATCATCGTCCCATATAATAATTCATAGAATCTCTTGGAATGTACCGACAACAATCTCCACAACTTATAATCGTTTATTCAGAATCAGTATCAACTTTATAACCCTTTCAGGTGGTTCACACAGGCAAGTCCGTGTACGTAGAAGACGGAGGACCGTGCTGATGATCAGATCTCTTCCTTCTAAACAACCGTATATCTTATTTTCACCATACGTATCTTTACCGCCACCTTACTTCATTCCACATACAAACAACGAAGAATAAACAAGATGCCTTTGTTATCTTCTTTATCCAGTATGGTAGGGTTCGAAAGTATTTCCCCTGAAATAAGGGCAAAGTCTTTCTACGATCTTAAAGCTACTTTACCGGGAAAGAAAGAACTTGATTTTGTCAGTTGTTTCCTTTCTCTCTCTCTCCTCTTCTCTGTCTTTGTCTTCCTTCTCTTATCACCTGTCATTCATCCCATTCAAGTATCAAATCTGAGAACGATTCCACTCGAAGATGGTCGCTTCTTCTTATTCATGCTCATCGGATCATCGGGTCAGAATATGTTTCGTAAATGAGACATTCCATGATCGTCATCATAGTACATACATAAATCACCGTAATAAGAAGCACGGTCAGAGCTTATATGGGTAGAGTCAATTCAAAGGCAAAGTCGTGCTTATCATCAATACCGCTAGCAAATGGTATGTTCACAAAATCTCAGAGGGCCAAACGGGTTTGGGTTTGGGGCTAATGAGAAGCGGTTTCACTCCTCAATATACAGATCTGGAGTCGTTGTACAAGACTTATCATGATCAAGGTTTAGAAGTATTGGGATTTCCATGTGATCAATTCGCACATCAAGAACCGTTGGATGATGATGGTATTGCTTCGTTTTGTCAAGTGAGTGGCGATCATCTCTTTCGTAACTCAGACTCTTCATCGCACCCCCTCCCCTTCCTTACAAAAAGAAAGGAATATGCATTCTTTCTGATTCCTCTCCTTTCCTGGATTCTGTGGTGTTGTCAACATCAGTCCCGCCGTTAGATATGAAAGCGACCGTGTGTCTCAAGAACAATTCTGTTCGATGGGTACCAGATAGTCGAACAACCGAAAACGAAAACCTTTGTGTACACATACTGACATCAGGTCAACCACGGAGTAACCTTCCCCCTCATGGCCAAAGTGAGTTCCTCTCATCCCCATTTCTCCTCATAAATGCTCATAAATAGTCCGATGTGAATGGTAAAAATATGAACGAAGTTTTTGCGTGGTTGAAAGCTAAAATGCCCGGTGTGGCCGGGACGACCAATATCAAGTGGTCAGTCCATGTTGATTACGCCTCTTCCCCACTCCATATCCCCTCGTTTAATCCTCACTTTCACCTGTCTTGTCATTATAGACTTGCTCATCCCCCAAGAATTTGTTCACGTATTCGTTGCGTTCATCCGACATTTTCTGAGTAACGAAATCTCCTCTGAGTAACGAAACTCCATCTGAGTGAGACATCGTCAGAACGGGATAGATATCAAGAAAGGTCATAGGATGGCGATATTGACCAATAGGAACTTCACCAAATTCCTCATTGATAGAAAAGGGAATGTCATCCATCGTTATTCACCCAATACTAAGCCAGAGTCATTCAAGGGTGATATCGAGAAACTTCTCTCGGAACCGGCACCTGAGGCTTGATCAATTTTCACGAAGATTTCTTTGGGGTGGTACAGTACACCATGCGTAATTGGACATTTGATCTTTTATATGTCTTAGTGAGGTGTTGAATTTTTTTGATATTGCAAGGTTGTCAAATGAATAATCCTGTCTAGTACTATGCCAATTTTTCTTCATCTACTCAGGGAAGATTGTCCTTCCCAATGTAAAGGCTTCATCAAATTGTCATCAAGATATTTGGGATTCGTCATTTCCCTCTATGTACAACCAACTAACTAACTCCATACAACCAACCAACTAAGTACTCCAATTGACCCGTCAAATGACCATACACCATAAACCATTAACTTTCCACACTCAAATCTCCACCACTACCCGTCCTTCTCCTCATATCCCTCAACTCTACCTGTTCCCTCTCATCATCATGTACAAACCTCAATACCTCTCCTCTCCCTCTTCTTCTTCCTTTTCTCATCATGATCCATCTTCTGACCAAACAAACCACTCCCGCTGTTAATCCGATAGGTGGTATCCTACATAATCTCCACCACCAACCAGTTTCTCCACCTTGTTGTTTTTTCCATTTACTTATCAAACGATCTACCTGTGTCGCAAGTTCGGGGAGTGAACCAGAATTATCTATTATACAAGTTGCATAAATCGCTTTTTGTGATAATGGCATTTGGGATGAGATACGTGCTTGTGCTTGAGTTATCGATAGGGGAGTTGGAGATGGTCGTGATAGAAGTCTTGAGATTTGAAGTTTATCGTTTCTATTTTGTCAGTTTAAATTCTATCACCATTTTAACACGCTATCATTTTATCATTTTATCATCTTTCTATCATTCCAACCTCCTATCATTCCACCCTCCTATCAGTTCACCCTTCTAATATTTCACCCTTCTATCATTCCACCCTGCTATCATTCCATCGAATCAGCGAACCATCGAAGCAATTGAAGATGAACAAAGAGGAGTATTTCAATATACGAAGATCAAAACAATGTGAGATATGGGGTTTCTGGTTTACTGAAAATGGGTGTTTGACTCACACAAAAACAACAACAACTTCACCAACCCATCTCCATAAACCAGCTTCAATCAATAAAGGTACATCCAAAACCACACACCATTCTCCTTTTAACCAACATTTCAAAACTTTCCAAACTATAGATTTCCTAACTCTAGGATGTATAACACCATTCAACCATTTCCTTTCATCTTCATCATGAAATACTATTTCTCCTAATGCTACTCTATCGAGTTGACCTTGAGAGTTTAAAATACGATCAGGACCGAAATGATTGACGATGAGTTGAAACCCGGATGTATTTGGGGCGACTACTTCTCTAGCTAGTATATCTGCGTCTATTATTGGGATATGATGAGTTGATAGAAGAGAAGAAACTGTTGATTTGCCTGATGCTATACCTCCTGTCAGACCTACGACTGGAGGTTTAGCCATTTGATAGTTTCTCTATTTTCTTTGAACTTGAATTTACTCACCTAGCATATTCAGCAGGTTCTCCCGGTTTTTTTCTCTGGGGATATAGAGGATACAGTGGGCAGAGGAGACGAAGTAGGAGGCAGTGAGATTGAGTGACTGTATTAGAAGTGAAGAAATCGAGTGTCCAGAAGACGAAAGTAAGAGTGGACTATGGTGCCTGAAGAAAGCGATCAAAGCGTAAGAGATTCATGACAACCTCTTACGTTGTTCTTTCCAAAACATGTTTCTATTCTCTCTTCCCTACTATACTTCACTCACTCCACATTTCATCTAATCCTTTTCATCTAAAGACTCAATCATCCCCAAGTAGTTCTGAAAAAAATCATCATGTCCCCTCCTCCCACACCTCATAATCCTTTTCCTCCCACACCTCTCTCTCCTCCACGTCGCACGTCCCTTCCCAAACTCACAGAAACACTCATCAAACCTCGTCTAGAAACACGTCCGTCACAAAATACCATAATACCTCGTAATACCTTATCTGATAGGAGAGGGGTAGGGAACGAATGGGATCATGCGTGGGATGAAAGACAAAAGAAAGTTTGGGCGGAGAAAGTTAGAGTGGATTTGGAAGGATGGAGAGGAGGGCATGGGTGGGTGACTTTCCCAATCTCGATTATCAATTCACCCCTTTTCCTTCAATTGCCTAGGGAATGGGGGGACTAGATGTGATGAAAAGTATGAAGAACGAATGTTGATCAGATCATCAGTCATCCTCGTTCTACATATTCGAGAACGGCAGTACCTAGCGAAACTTATTTCGGACAACCGACCACAGGTATAATCTCAAGACATTTACCAAAAGAAATATTGAGGATAGAGAGAGATTGGTCTGAAGGAGAAGTCTGTCAGTGAGTGAGATAAGACTTTTCTCCATATCAATCGTCCTCCTCCCCATCCTTTTCATTCTCACCCTTCATTCTATACTTCCAATTCGTACCGTTCACCCTATCCTTCCGATTCCACACCCATGTCAATTCATCACGACCATCCAAGGATATTAAGTATCTTCTCTATATAACACCTGACGAAAGGTCAGAGACCTTATTAGCGAGACTGAATAGAGCTGTTCAAATTTCAAAGACATCTCTCATCTCAGATTCGAACCCATCTTCCCGATGGAATTAGAAGGTCGCATTTCACCTTCTACATTCCAAGAATTCATTCGAACCATCAATGCACATCTAACAAATGCTTATTCCGTAAGAGGAGCAGTTGTTGATAATTTAATCGCTGTCAGTACTTGGTGGACTAGTTTATTATGGCGTACAAGTCATTTCGAAAAGGTCAATTGGTCGACTTTCTCTTCTCTTTTGTCATGTTTGATTGTGAACCTTTCTCAGCTGAAATTATCATCAATCGTATATCAAAAATGCGAATCCGAGCGAGGCTGACCAGAAGCATCTTAAGTTAACAGAGAGAAGTATAGAACGATATAATAAAGAGACTTTTGAACCTGTTGGATTAAGAATTTTATCACCTCGACATGTCGCTTTACAATTCGTGAGTTCCTTTCCTTGATTTGTCATCTGTCAAGTTGTATCAAGCTGAAAATACAGCTGGAAATTGAATATTATTGACAGGCATTTGTATAATACGTTGTACATCACACGACATTGACGTTTCATACCATGTCTATATCCTGCATACTGTATTTGCATACAATTACAACGAACAACGAACAATGTGTGAAGAAATCTAATTTGACTCTGCCTTGCCACAAGCTTTGATAGCATCCGCAATGATACGGTTGGTCACTTCTGAATTATCTAAGTAGACATGATGGCCGGCTTTGGGTACGACATGAACGGTGGCTTGTTTGTTTCCTGCTTTGTTGAGAACTTTGACAGATTCGTGACCTCCATCTACGTCCATCCCTATCCGTTAGTACTTGTACACATCATTTGATCTCCATATGGGGAGCTGCTTTGTGATTTTGACGAAAGACATATGGAAAGTTGACGAGTCGGAGTGAGTGGACAGGAAGAGAAAGGAAAACTGACAGTCGTTATCCCCGTAAATGAAAGTCACGGGACAAGTGACTTTACTGATCCTGTCGACTATGGGAATACGTGCATGAGCACCTGGAGCAAGAATATGAGCTATGATGTCAGCGCCGACGGATCCCTTCCTGGGAATAATCGAGAGAACTTCTGATGGGCGAGAAGCTAGTTTCCAGCGGATGAGATGAGACGGACAAGGAAAAGCAGAAACCGTGATTTGAGTTGATATAGGACTTAACCAGACGAGGCGAAAGAAAATTCCAGTGAGAAGAGGTTAGAAAAATTGACTCACAGATGCAATATTCCCCTGAACCTTTGAGAATACTAGTGTTATATATATAAGCATGTAAATCTCTTATATCTTCTTCTGATTGTCCGACAAAACGTCTACTAGAATATCTCCCAACGGTCATCGGTGCCCAAGGTCCTAAAGCACGTAAAATAGAAAAAGGTGATAAACCTTTATCCCAACCCCAAATGAAAACTTAACATTAGTAAACAATCCCATTCAATCACAAGAAGAAGAAAAATCTCTACTCACATCTTCTCGCCCCTCTGGCAAACATGGAAGGATTCTGATTCCATTGTCTAGCTTCTCCTTTTGGTTCAGGAACATGTTCTTCTTCCGCAACTGGTGGTTCACCATGTTGTGCCATATCAGTCATATCCGCTTCTGAAGTTTGACCAGATGTAGGGAAATGTTTCCATTCAGGTCCTCTGGGTATACCAGCCGGTGAAACTAAAATAAGTGAACGAACACGTTCAGGATATCTGACTGTATATGCCGAAGCTAAATACCCTCCTAGTGAATGACCGACTAAAATGATACGATCTAATCCCATTGATTGACGCCATTCTTCTAAAGATGAAAGAAAGAAATGTTCTGCTCTTGCTACACGAGAAGGTACTGAGGCGGTTGATGGAGAAGATAAAAGATCAGGGGAAGGTCGTGATGAAAGTCCCATTCCTAACCAATCGAGAAAGAATGTACGACGGGAAGTTGCGGAACCTGCTTGAGATATGGGTTCCCAATTACGGAAGAAGAATCTGAGAGTGAGTTTTGATCTTTTTTTGAGACGTTTTGTTCGAATCTTTCGTTATAACGTTGTCGTCTTAACCCTTTCCTTATAGGTGGAATATTTAGGTATGTCATTGTTTGATATTCAGACGCAGGGAAAGGCGGAAGAAAAAGGAAGGGTGACTCACCCAAGTGCGGCGGCATATCCATGTAACACCACGACCGCTTCTTTCGCGTTGGCATCCTCCGGTTTGGAAATTTCCAAAGTATTGATATAATCCACCAATGTATCATCTTTATGTTTCCTGTGATGTTTATGTTTATGTTTCCAACCATGTTTCTCCAAAGTCGCTGTTGAACTCGACGGTGAAGTGGCGGGAGTTATAACCCGCGGATCGGCTGGGTGAGCAGGAGCATCATCCGGATCAGGAGTATGTATGAAAACATTCTTCAAAGTGGCCACTAAACCGGTACCAGCGACAGGAGTAGGTGGTACGACTTCTTCTCTTTGTTGAACCTCTTGAACGGTCATAGTGGTTTTGTTCACACTTGGATCGGTATGATGATTTCCAAACCATCCCTTATGAACGGGTAAATTAGGTGAAGGTCGGTACATGGCCATACGACGAAGAAGTCTTTCTTCTGCATATCTCGCTTCGCGGTATGACGAGTTAGACCACCAAGCTGAAAGAGACGATCGGAAGTCCGTAGGGATAGGTTTGGAAGGTGGTACAGGATGAGGAGTGGGGAGATGATCAGGAGGTGGGTGAACTATTGGAAGTGGAGCAACGGTCGTCATTCTGATAGAAGAAATGACCCGAGGGAAAGTGGGACGAAGGGATGCGATGGTGGTGATGGTTGTTTCTGAGCTGTAAGACTATTCGATCAGCTGAAGAAGGGTGAATATAGGAAGAACAAGGGAGGGTTTCGGGGGGTTGTATATACAAAAGAAGACGTTGAGGTGAGGTGTTCAAGAGCCGATGACCGAGGGGGAGATGCGAATGTGTGGCCGATTTGTGACGTGTGCGTCTAAGGTAGTCCCGATCTCATCGGCGAAAAAAGGAACAAAAGTTTATGGGATGGTGAGGAATGGCCGATGACCGAGAAGGGGTAGAATCGGCGATCGCCGGATGACGGTACCAGGCACGGGACCTGGTAAAGTTGAGCAAAGACGAGTGAACGATGACTCAAGCAGTCTCAAAATTCTATCTACTCTGAAAGGTTCTTATATCGTTTACTACCCCTTTCTTCTCCTTCCAGTGTTTTCAAAGTCTTCTCGACTTGCTCTGTGTCTGCTTGTCCTGCCAGCGATTCTCCCCGACTTTATCCAATCATCAACGTTCGATCTCCATCTCATTGAATAACCTGTCCTTTTACTTACCCATACCATGTCCGCTCCGACACTCGTTTCCGACTCACCTATCAACCCCTCAATACCATTCACTTTCGATCCCGTTGAGTTCGCCGTTGAAGCTATACGAAATGGGGAGTTCGTCGTGGTGATGGATGATGAGAATAGGGAGAACGAAGGTGATGTCGTTTGTGCCGCTAGCAAAGTCACTACAGAAGGTATGGCATGGATGATAAGAGCTACAAGGTGGGTCTTTCCTTCTGTCTATAATCTCTTGTATTCTGCTCTACTACTGGATGATATCAATCAGTTGGAAAGGTCCACTGATGAACAGTGGATATATATGTCTTTCCCTTCCCCCACCTAGACTCAAACAACTCTCTTTACCTCCTTTACTCCCACCTTCAGGAATTTCACAAGATCCTAAAGGAACAGCATACCATTTGACGGTAGATACATCAAATACGAGACATCCCACCACCACTGGTATCTCAGCTCATGATAGGGCTTACACGGCGAGATTGTTGTCGGATGAGAACTCTGTAGACGAGGATTTCACGAGACCGGGACATATGGTCACTTTGAGATATACAACAGGAGGGGTGAGACTGAGGAGAGGACATACAGAGGCAGCTGTTGGTGAGTTCGACCGTCATGTAACTTCCCTTCACTATCGACTTACTACAAACCGCTGACTCATGTTGGATAACGAAAATACGACAGCTGACATATCCAGACCTTTGCTACCTCGCCGGATTACCACCAGCAGGTCTTCTTTGCGAACTCGTTCATCCCACAGATCCATCAGGTAGCATGGCTCGACGAGATGATTGTTGGAGGTTCGCCAAGATGTGGGGGATCAAGATTGTCAGTATCGAAAGTCTCGTCGAGTATCTAGAAAAGGACGACAAGGGTTTAGTGCCCAATCCTTCGATCAACGGACATTGAAAGTCGCGCTCCGGCTTCTCAACACACATATCTACTTTCTAGACCTGGGATAAAGGTGGGAATTAGAGGGGAGCCCTAGTATAGAGCTGAGTATGTATAAACACTGTTTTGTGGGAAGATCCTTTATACTTGAGGCTGTGGGGGAAAAAGTGTGGAAACCATGCGGGCTTGGGGCGGGTTTGGGACTCGAGTGGCGACTAGTACGCCGATATCCAATGTCTAACGAGACTATCTCCTCTCTATCTTAACTACTAACTTCTCGCATCTCGTCAACGATCATCTCTAGATTCGTATCACACAGATGACGTCGACTTCTCCTCAATACCCCTCGTTGTTCAAATGGTCAGCTTGGAGATACCGCCCTTCCAATGCGGTGTGGGGGATGTGTGATATTGAGCTCGTTTTGCTGAGTGGAAACTTCAAAGCATATCGACTTCCTGCCTTCGTGCCATACCTACTTGGAACGACGTGTCCCTCCTGCAAGGAAAGAATCTATCCAAACAGCAGGAGAGCATGTGTGGCGTTTAAAACGATTACGGGGGATTCAACACAAGATCAAGAGGAAAGGTACATGATGACGGTGCTCCATGAAGTCTGCTTCGAACTAACAGTCTCTTGGGTATACAATCGTATGCTGTGGACATGGACAGCACTGACTATATCCACTCTGAGTGTCCCAGTGATCATACCAGCTCAAACTGAAGGTCAATGGTTTTCAGCAAATCAAGAGATGACTCATGCAACTTCAAGGCATCAAGCACCTACCGGTCCACCCTCCCAACAGGCGGGCAAGTCCAGGGATTGGATGCCCGCCGGTCCCGTCCCCAGTACGAATTTTGGCAATCGAACACATGAGGTCTTGAGCACTGATGGTAAAAAGAATGGAACTGGATCTCCTGAAGAGGTTGAAGTTCTTACTGATATTGAACCAAATGATCACGGTGACGGTAATGATGATGCAATTTTTGAAACTGTACACGACTTTTTGTGTTCCTGGGTCAATCGCGACAGCACACCTCGGGGAGTCATAAAAGTTCTCTGGAGTCTGACAAGAAAACCAACCAACCTGACCCGCCCGACCGATCCGAGATCTGGTGACGTAGCCATGATCACGGCCTTCGGTTCCCGGGCTTACCAGTCACCTAGCCCCATGCCCACGAAAGGGTTTGATGAAGTGGCCTAGGATCCGCTTTGTTTCAGATATCAGGAGAGTAATACGAACTTCACGACTCTCACGATCTCAACCGATCGATTCGGCTTTCTACCACTCCGCCTGAGATTCGGAAGAGATCGGACGAAGAGATAAGAGTATAATCGGATAGTGAACAATCAGAGTCGCCCAATGAGGAAAGAGTGGAAGGGACAGTGCAGCCTGTGAACCAGAAGAGAAAGATTCTCACTCCACTTACCCTTTGATCTTGATATATGTAGTATAAAGTGGCAGATAGAAAGGGTAAAATTGATGTGGGAAAGTTTCACATGAATTGGTAAGGTAGATCAGAAATTGATATGTTTGTTTTATCAGAAATTCGATCTCATCTATCAGTGAGCATGCACCCTACGACTGAAATCATTGGTTGGAGAGCTTTCGACTACGATAGGAACGGTCAGGATATTCATCCATCGATCGGTGCCTCCACAGTCTACGGGGAGGGGATCTTGAGAAGAATGTGAAACGTGCGGACCGGCCTTTGGTCTATCGCGAATTTACTCTTTTGGGTTAGAGTGAGAAGTAACCTGGAGATGGGAAAGAGCTAAAAACTACCTTTCCTTTCCGGCTAGTGCTATGGAAAGAACGGAGGCGTGGAATGGAGGAGATGCCTCCCACTCGGGGGTCCGGCTAGAAGTGAGGCCACTAACGGCCACGACAACTCCGATTGGGTGGGGAGACACATAAAGCACGCTTATCCGTACCCTTCCATCCCACTTGTCATCCATATCTTTTGACCGATTTGCATTTGCTATCTGTACCCTGTTGAATAGACAGTAAGAAGACACCAATCTATCATGTCCTCGATAAAAGATCTCTCCATGTATCTGGATTTCACAGATGGTGATCGTATCTCCCAACAGTGCTCATCAGTGGTACCTACCATGGTCTCTGATGCAGGGCGGGCAGCAGCTTCAGCCGAGTTGTCCCGACGCTTCATGGTAGATGGTGCTTACTTCACAGATATTCGCTTTGGTCCACACCTCACCTGGGACGAGTCACTTACCCATTGGGCAAGACAAATGCATACAATTCCTGGCATATGGTCACAATGGGAGCTCAAGAGTCTGGATTCTGGAGGTGAGCTTAACCTATATAGGGGCAACAAAGTATGCACAGGGTGTTCAGGTTCATTTAAAACCAACGACCAGTACTGGATAGCATCTATGATACCAAAATTGGGTGAGACCTCGGGAACATCACTATTTCATCAAGGGTGTATCCGAAGTGTGATGAGAGGGGAACGAAAGTTCTGGATCAACATCCCGGCATCCAGTGAGTGATCTATCAACCCATACATCTCCCACGTCCTGTGATGCTCAGGGGGAGGGGAGTTGAGGCTGATCTTTCAGAGAGGGACGGCAGATTATGAGGATGCATGTCAAAATGATGTTGCCACTTCTTCTCAGCTGACCGATGGTCGACAAACCTTGGCTAACTATGTTGTACTAGGGTGTCAAGGTCTCACAGAGACAGCGTACTTGTTGGGGAATTGAATCCAACTATGCTGTAGTAATACATTGGGGTGATAAACATGGAGATGATCATTGATGAACTATGGCTAACTTTACTGTGGTGTGTTGAACTGCTCAATGGTATCTCTCTCTCAGAATGGTAGTAGCTACTGAATATATTTCTTGCTACTGACAACAATCAAGGATTGCTGAAGAAGTTCAGCAATCTGTAACCTAACTATACTCTTCTGCTTTCCTTGTAGAGTATCCCTCAACCCTTGCACTGCCTTGCGCTCGGTCGTCCTTCATCCAATTTTGCGGTACTTCTCTGTATCCTGTCACGAAGGACGTGACATGTGCCAAATTGATGTTGACAGTGTTCAGCAAAAGCCACTGAAAGTTTGAAAGTTGTATGTTGGGCATTTAACCAGCAACCAGCAGTTTGCAGTAACCGCCGGTTATGGTTAAATACCCAACCCATCCTATCACTATCACTATCAAACTGTCTTGTCACTTCGTGACAGTGGTGAAAGGTTGTTGGGATGTTGAGACAGGGTGGACAGCAGAAGTTTACAGCAAGCTTGGTCTACAACTGGCGGGAGTAGACTGTAGTGCTGGCACAAAGGTCGACAGAAGATGTACCAAGTAGGAAGGAGGTAATAAATATAGATCAAGTATAAAAGTGTCTAGTAGTTGGAACTATATACAAAGGAAGGTGGGACTTCAGAGCGAAGACCCAAAGTCAGACTTGATGATAGATGGAGTGCCACCCGTAGGATGATCTTGCACTGTCTATGGTCAAAGATGACTTTGGGGAGAGAGGAGAGGTAATGAGGAAAAGTGAGGTGTTTTGTGATAGTTTTCGTTGTTAAAGTAGATACCCATTCCGCCGCCTTTATATACCTTTCAGAATTACAAGTTATCACACTGATTCCCAGAACCCACAATGTGGTGTGTGGAGTCACATTGTCACGAATATATGACTGATGACAATGAAGCCGCAATGGTGTGTCTCAAACAGTCTTAAAACCAACAGTAAGTTAGAGTAGAGAGCTAGAATCAAAGATGACAATTGATCAGAGAGACAGGGAAAGAAACAGAGAGCTAGAACCACTATTTATAGACAAAACACCCCAAACTGAGTGTCACGCGGCGCCACGTGACATCATCTTTCCCCATCAACGAGGTTCCTTTGGGCATCAGTTCGCCATCAACGATCCAGTTCTCATGAACTTCATCACCCACGAGGGTATTAGGAGGCTAAATTCGTCAAGGGCGAAGTTAGTCATGTAGGAAGTTAGGGAGATACAAAGTTAGGGAGATACGAAGTGTCACGAACTATGTCGTAACATCCCTGACAACCACCATCACCGACCCTCCTTTCACCATCACCGACCTTCCTTTCACCACCACCAACCTCCACTCGAACCAATGAGACCAACTACGGCGAAGTTACGAGAACCAAGAGGGGATTTGTCACGATAACCCCGTCTAGCGGAGAACTACGGCGAAGTTAGGGGAAGGGAACCGAGGGAGAGCAGAACAGGGGAAGTTAGGCGAAGTTAGTCAAAGTGAGCGGAGAAGGATATCGGGGATATGGCGAGGTACGGCGAAGTTGAACGAAGAGGACTGAGCGTGAGGCAGTGCAGGAGTTGAGGGACGTTCTATGAGAAGAGAGGAGTAGTATAGATAGTTTACAGATCGCTGAACTTCTTCAGCGATCCTTGATTGTTGTCAGTAGCGAGAGATATATTCAGTAGCTACAACCTTCGAGTTAAGGAGAGCTACCACCGAGCAGTTCAACGTACTACGGCGAAGTTAGCCGCAGTTCATCGACGATCATCTTATCATTTACCACTCGACGTATCACTACGGCGAAGTTAGCCGTAGTTCCTCGACGAGTACCCTGTCTTAGTGAGACATCGACGCCCCACTACGACGTAGTTAGCCGAGGTTTGTCGACCGTCGGTCAGTAGAGAAGAAGAAACGACGATTGTGACACGAAGTTAGGAAGATACGAAGTTAGGGAGATATGAAGTTAGGGAGGCACGAACTTTGTTGGGGACAAAGTTCGTAAGGTACAAAGCTCGGGACTTTGGGTTGAACGAAGTTCTGCGTTGAAGAAGTTAGGGAAGGACGAAGTACTTAAGGGCCGAAGTTCCCAGAGATCTTTGACGATCTCTGGTTGTTGTCTTAGTGATAGAAGTTAGTAAAGTACGAAGTTATTACACCCAGAAGTTATTGTCATTGTCACGAACTACGTCGTGACACCTCGATTACTCCACCAACAATGACCCTCCTTTGGCCATCAAAACCCCATCACGCCTTAACCTCTTTACTCTACACGTAACTCAGGACTTCTGACACCAAGTACGGCGAAGTTAGACGGAGTTAGGCTAAGTAGGGACAATGGGAGCAGAAGTACGGCGAAGTTAGACGGGGTTAGGCTAAGTAGGGACAATGGGAGCAGAAGTGCGGCGATGTTAGGCGGAGTTAGGCTAAGTAGGGACAATGGGAGCAGAAGTGCGGCGATGTTAGGCGGAGTTAGGCTAAGTAGGGACAATGGGAGCAGAAGTGCGGCGATGTTAGGCGGAGTTAGTCGAAGGAGGAAGAGGATGGCCGAGGGCTCGGGGAAGTTGGACGAAGTGCGTTGAAGTACGTCAAAGCGCGAGAGGGTTGGATGAACGTCTAGGAGGAGTAGATAATATTAGCTGAGAAGATCGCTGAAGTTCTTCAGCGATCCTTGATTGTTGTCAGTAGTGAAAGACAGATAGAGATAGCTATAAATCAAGATACATCGCCATCAGTAGAACAAAACCCTAGTTAGAGTAACTACGCCGAAGTACGCCGTAGTTACACCCCTTTCGACGTCTGCGCCCTCCTGGTTGGGTGAGACATCGACTCAGAGCGTGAAGTTAGCCGAGGTTCGTCGACCGTCGGTCTATTAAGAAATAGTTGTTCGACGGCCGTGACAGTATCAAGGATCGCTCTTACCGACGACCCGTGCGAACCTCGGAGAAGTACAAAGATAATATGGAACCAGAAAGAAGAATTACACGAGGGATGAGTAGGGATGGAGACAGGATGGAGGAGAACGAGAGGAGAGCATTGGAGGAGCTTAGCAGAGCAATGGGGCAGGACCTTGGAGTGGAGGATAGTGTGGGGGGATCAATTCAAGGAGATGAGTTCGTTCCACCGGTGCCTTCTAACCCTCCTTCTCCTCCGTCTAATGCTCTCCCACCTGCGGGATCCCCACTTGGATCAGACCAAACCCCACGCCCAAGAGAAAACACTGGAAGTACGGCGAACTTGGGAGAAGAAGGAACACAAGGGGTGGTGTTGGCCTTGATGCAGATGGTGGCGAATATGAACAAAGACATGATGGAGGAGAGAAGGCGTAGGGAGGAATGGGAACAGAGAAGAGAAAGGGATACAGTGGGCGGGATTGCAGAAGGGATATCAGAAGGAGTGAGGTACGCCATGGGACGGCAAACTTCGGCGACCCCAAGCGTAGTGGGCGAACAACGGAAGGGGATAAAGCTACCTAACCCAGACCTCTGGAGAGGAGATCGGAACAAGTTAACCGCCTTTCTGTCTGAGTGCGACGTACATTTCGAATTGAACTCTCATCTTTTCCCCGACGACACTAAGAAAGTCTTTTTCATGATCTCTCATCTACTCGAAACACCTCTTCTTGCAGTGCAGCCCGATCTATCCAAAAGACCTCTTCCTGAGTACCTCACGACACACGATCAGTTTGTTAAGTACCTCAAGACTAACTTTGGTGATCCAGACGAAGAAGGAACTGCGGCCCGACAACTTAACGACCTCAAGCAAACCGGGTCTGCTTCGGACTACTTCTCCGCCTTCCAGCGACATGTTGCGATTCTTAAGTGGTCTGATGATGGAAACCTAGTTGACCGAGCCAAGAAAGGACTAAAATCGCACCTTCTAGATGAAATTGCAAGACACGGTAGATCGTTTGGGACTGTGAAAGAGCTATTGGAGTTTGTGATTCCCTTGGACAACCGCCTGTGGAGGAGACAAGTGGAGAAGGAGGCAGAGAGGAAAAGGGAAGGAGGGATAAGGACAACGACAGTGGTGGAAAGTCAGAGGACGGAGAAGAAAGAAGAGAAGAAATGGGAAAAGGGGCAACCTTCGGCGCAGGGTGGTGTCCAGGCGGCTATGATGTCGACGGTGGTAAAGAGTACACCGCCAAACATCGACGAAGTTCGCCGAAGATGGCCTAGGCCGAGCTCCGATCTGAGGGAGACAAGGAGGAAAGAGGGGAAGTGTACCGAGTGTGGTGAAGCAGGACATTGGCTGAAGGAATGCCCTGTAAGGGAGGCTAAGGTTAAGGTTGGACTGTTGCCTCCATGGGGGGGGAAGTTCGGAGAACGTGGTGGAGGATCGGGAGGGAACGCAGTACCTCTCGGACAGAGGAGGAACTTGAATGCGGTTGGAGGAGAAGTAGATTTGGAAGAGGACCAGGGAAAAGAAGAGGACCTGTCGCAGTAGGCGAGGCTCGGCGGGTCCGCCATATTCTCTCGGCCACCATTCCCAAACCCATAAAAGAAACACAGCTGATGGAGCCAGAGGATTGTGAATACAAAAATACACCACTCAGTACCCCTTGTTCATGCAATGTCGATGATCATCTCCTCATCCCTTCCGTTTCCAGAGATCAACCTAAATCGGACATTTTCATTAATGGAATAAAGCTAACTACGCTCTGGGACACTGGAGCTACTTGTTCATATATAAGCCCTAGGGCGGCAGCGAAGATAGGTGTAGAAAAGAGGCGATATCAGGTGAGCGTACCCGTTCACATGTTCGACGGCTCGGTGAGTGTCGCTGGACCCATCACCGAGTTTGTCGAAGTCGGATTTAGTTTGACGAAGGACGCCGAAGTGCGATCTGTTTGTCTCGATGTAACAACGCTCTGCGACGCAGATGTTGTGATAGGGTGGGATTGGATGAGGAAGGAAGGGGTTGTCCTTGATGGAAGAGACAACTCGGTGAAATTTCCCATCCCAACCCCACCAAGTGCGGCGAAGTTAGCGGCCATAGGGCTGCCGACTCCGACGGACGCGATAGACCTCCGCGGCGAAGATGAGCTTGAAGAGCTGAGCCCGGAGGAACAAGACGAGTTGTTCCAGGTAGTTCCTGAACAATACCACCAGTACATTGACGTTTTTAATCCGAAGAAGGGCGGAGAGACCCTTCCCCCTTCAAGGTCCTACGATTTGAAGTTTGAGCTTAAGGAGGGGGCGAACCTTAAGGTCGCCTCCCTCTATGCTCAAGGAGAAGATCAGAGACGCGCGCTGAGAGACATACTAGATCGCGAAATCGCCGCTGGCCGAATTCGGGCAAGTAACTCGCCATACGGCTCACCAATGTTTATGATACCGAAGAAAGCCGAAGGACAATGGCGAATGGTCATCGACTATCGAAAACTGAACGAAGCGACCATACCAGATGCCTACCCTCTCCCTCTAATAGGTCAAATTACTGAGGAACTTGGAAAAGCAAGGTATCTCAGCAAACTAGATCTAATG
>NW_006711226.1:2597869-2599906 GCF_000271645.1 Tremella mesenterica DSM 1558
CTAGTACTTGGAGGTCAGGAGGACGAAGACATAGAAGGGGTGCAGAGAAGAATTATTAGGAGTCGTTTGCGCTGAGTGTTCTCATCCTACGTGTAACGATAACGTGCAGGAACCAGGATCAATCACCGAACTACGCCGTAGTTCGCGGTCTCCTCTAATCCTTCGTGGGGGGTGGAACTCAAGAGGTTTCCTCACATTCGACGATCGCATTTATGTGCCGAACTACGCCGATGCTCGGCTGAAGATCATGAAGATGCGACATGACTCAGCCTTGGCCGGTCATCCAGGTTCGGCGAAGACCCTTGAACTAGTCCTGAGGGATTATGTCTGGGTTGGAGTAAGGAAGGATGTCGAAGATTATGTTGCTGGATGCGCGGTATGTCAGAGAGCGAAGACTAACAGGCAGAAACCTCATGGGGAGCTTAAACCACTGGAGGTAGCTACAAAACCTTGGTCTAGCATCTCGATGGATTTTATCGAGGAGCTGCCAAATTCCCATGGATATAATTCCATCCTGGTAGTGGTGGATCGGTTGACCAAATGGGCCATTTTTATCCCGACTACGACGAAGTTAACCGCAGCCGGCCTATCAGAGTTGATATTGGACTATGTGGTGGCCCAGCATGGGTTGCCAGAGAATATAGTATCGGACAGGGGATCGAAGTTTACCTCCAAGTTCTGGAAGAATTTGACCGATAGTCTCGGAATAAGACTACATCTCTCTACTGCATATCATCCACAGACTGACGGACAGACCGAACGAACCAACCAGTCTTTGGAACTGTATCTTCGAATCTTCACCTCCTATCAGCAGAACGACTGGTCAAAGCTACTCGCTCGAGCTAGCTTTGCTTACAACAACACCCAGCACTCTGCGATAAACAAAACCCCATTCTATGCGAACTATGGATATCACCCTCGTTGGGCTGAAGAGATAAAGGCTAGCGAGGTCAAAGTGCCCGCTGCTACGGTGGTGGTAAAAGACTTGACTGAAATACACAAAGATTGTATCGAAGGAATTGAGAAAGCTAATGAGAAGTACGCCGAAGGATACAATAGGAAACACCGGACTACGCCGAACTTCGCGGAAGGAGACCTAGTGATGCTGTCGTTAGAGAATATTAAGACGAAGAGACCAATGAAGAAGTTAGATGTTAAGCAAAGTGGGCCGTACAAGGTAGTACGGCAGGTAGGTTCTCATGCTTGTAAATTGCAATTACCAGGAACGATGGCAGGTATCCATGATGTATTCCATGTCTCCTTGCTCCGTCCTTATCACCCTCCAATATTTCCTGGTCAGCAAGCTGAGCCACCTGGGCCAGTAGAAGTAGACAATGTGGGAGAGTCTTGGGAGGTAAAGGATATTGTGGACTCTAGAGTAAATAAGAGGTCAGGAAAGTTAGAGTACTTGGTGGAGTGGTTAGGTTACGAAGGAACAGACGATTCAGTATCATGGGAACCAGTGGAGAACGTCGATGGAGCTGATGACATATTGGCGAAGTTCCACGAACTTCACCCTACTAAGCCGAAGGAAGGGCGACTGCGAAGGGCTAGGAGATAGAACGTACTGCATACAACATAGGATTACAGCTACGTACCGCTCACTTGTCCTTACTCTTACCCTTACCTTTTCCTTTTCCTTTCTCCTTCGATCTACTCGGTCCCGCGGGATTGGTGTGGAGGCTACCGATGACCGAAGGTAGATCGAGAGTCTCAGACGGGAACGCAGTAGAGAGAGAAGCATTCCATGCCCGATTCATAGCCCCAAAGAAGTCACCGAAGTCCTGGACATCTCGAGCAGCTTGCATGCTCGGGGTCCTCCACAGAGAACGTATGGTCCGTAGACACTCGAAGGGGAAGACTGAGGAGGTCGAGAGCAGTCTGGGCGGGAAGCTGGGGACACGAGAATTACTACGGGCGACCTAACCAGTCAAGGGACGGTGGGGGGCTCATACGCCATAGGAGTGACTAGGGAAGGGGTGTCGAACAGTCTTCGGCGAACATCGGCTATCTCAGTAGGCTTCGGCGAGAGACGTC